>NC_134827.1:117523084-117591626 GCF_004210375.1 Tachypleus tridentatus
TTTTTCCTTTCACTTCTGTCTCTGTACATAAGTTTTGAAGTGTATAATTTACAATAAGCATTTCATTAATTACAGACAGTAATTTGTTTCACGTGGAAGTATCGACTTATTTTAATAATTTGATTTTTGAAACAAGATTTTAAACTGGTTTCGTGAAAAATGTTCGTGTATTTTATTTGTGCAATATTACGTTAACATCTGTATATTATAAAGTCCGTACTGGTACTGTCTCTTTTAATTTAAGAGCTGCCCACATGAGGTCATAATTTCAAACAACTGAATTCAAGGTGTCAATTGTCAAATTGAAATGGACCCATTTTCGTTGCTTTAGGCTTAACTGGCCTTGTCAGCAACCACAAAAACATGTTCGAACATCAAGTATGACTTATTTTCTCACTCTAAAACGATCCAGTTACCGTCATATAAGTGTATGTTATTTTTTATCGCCGAATGCGTGTTTGAGAACACGTATGTGTTATAGCTGTTTAAGTTGGTTACGACTGTTGTTTAGTTTCAGAACATGTATGTGTTACAGCTGTTTAAGTTGGTTACGACTGTTGTTTAGTTTCAGAACATGTATGCGTTACAGCTGTTTAAGTTGGTTACGACTGTTGTTTAGTTCCAGAACATGTATGTGTTACAGCTGTTTAAGTTGGTTACGACTGTTGTTTAGTTCCAGAACATGTATGTGTTACAGCTGTTTAAGTTGGTTACGACTGTTCTTTAGTTTCAGAAACATGTTTGCTGTAAATTGTTGCATTACAGCATATCTCAACGATTTCTAGCTAAAGTCAACTCTAAACATTTTTCGACCAAGTCTAACATTGGACTGAAAGTGAAACAGCACAAAAGGAGACTGTGTTTCACACCAAATTATCACTTCTTTTCTCGCTGCACTCGCAATATCCACTCATTAAAACATCCTACATCTCCCAAAATATTGACTTGTCCTTTCTTTATTCATTGATCCGGCATGGCCAGGTGGGTTAAGGCGTGCGACTCGTAATCCGCGGGTTCGCATTCCCGTCGGACCAAACATGCTCGCCTTTTCAGCCGTGGGGGCATTAAAAAGTACGGTCAATCCCACTAATCGTTGGTAAAAGAGTAGCCCCGGAGTTGGCGGTGGTTGGTAATGACTAGCTGCCTTCCCTCTAGTCTTACACTGTTAAATTAGGGACAGCTAGCGCAGATAGCCCTCGAGTAGCTTTGCGCGAAATTCAAAACAAACAAACTATAATAATTTCATGTGCCGCACGTAGTGAGGATTCCCTCTTACCGACTCGAGGATATTTCTTAATACGCAGGCTTCGTAACGTGTGTTTTTTTAACCAGTTGGAGCACATTCTGTTTAAACACAAATAGGTTTGAGAAGTTAAGTTTCTTTTCTGGTTTTCTTATTGCAGAACGCGGGAACTTTTTTATCACTTCCGGCCAGTGTCTTTACAAGCAAATTCCCTGAAATTAGTACTGAAAATAACAGATGTATTATGTTTACTGTGTAAACACGGAAATATAAACAGTAAAGAATGAAACACGACTAAAGTGTGTGAGCTGACTTGAAAAATAGTTAGGGATAGAAATGTATACTTTAGTGGCCAATAACCTAACAGAAAGTGTACATATTACATGTAAAGCTGATATATATTGATTTGTTTCCTTCCGTTTTGTTTTTCTAAGAACTTTAGTTCATAGTAAATCGGTTATCTGTAGTTTCTAAGTAAGAGGGCTGCGAAACACAGGAAGAAAACATTGATTAAAGATTGTCTTATAAACCGACTGTAAGATTTTATATACAACATATATACTGTATCTTTAAACGTTGTATGAGTTGATATATTATTATAACACAACTTTACAGTGTTACCTTACAAACCATATATCTATCCTAATTATATAAAATAAACCATAATACACACAAAAATACATTGTAGATATTGTCAGTGTAACAATACATGCTATCATATTATAATATTATACACATTTATAACTGTTTTCCATATAAAACGTACAATAACCAAATAGTAATAATATATAATATTTGTTTTTCGTGAGGTGATTGTTCCAATTGGTTTTTCAGGCAGTCTGTTTTAGTGTACCGGAGAATAAACAGTTTCATGTATACAACAATATGACGTCATTTTACCACACAGTAGAACCCAGATAGGGTTAGGGATCTTGTCTGCAGCATCTGCTCTCTCTCGCTGGTTGAATATTACACAAGTCTAGCACGTGACTACAAACTGGCATTTGTCGCCTTGGATCTGACTCCATATTTTATTATTTTTCTAAGCTCCAATTTACGTCTCACGCATATTGGCATTTTGCCAAACGCTCTCGTGACAGTGGTGTGTGCTGCTTTCGTTAAGTTCGTGCGGATGTTCGCTCGCCAACGTAATGACGTGGATAGTTTTTCTTTAGTACGCTGACCAGTGAACAAGCAGAGACGTCATATATGTACACACAACTTAAAATTATATTTTATTTTAGTTTTACAAACAAACACACAGTTGATTCTTAAACGGCAAAAAAAAAGGTGAAATATGTATGGACTGTTAGAAATATTGTATTTAAATAATAATAACAGTTTATAGTAACGTAACGTTGCATGTACTTACGTTTATCATTTTTTTAGTTTTTGTTTATAGGCTTTACAATAAACGATATAACAAGGTTAGGTCTCGATGACTTACAAAAACCTATGTTTTTCACTTTGTAGTGGAACATTTACAGTTTGTAATTATCAAAACTGTGACATAAATATAAAATGTAGATTTATGAACTACGACGTTTATACACGTACAGCAGGTTGCTATGGTTTCATGTTAATTATTTTTGTGAATTTTTTAGTTCATGAATAGTTATTTAGTGTATCTAATTATTCCAGCAGTTTTCTTGTTTTGGACGCTAGCCAAGTATTGTAAGTCATTGAAATGGGTGTGCGTTGGTGTTCAGCAAAGACTACAACCAGTTCGGGCGAGAAGAGTGATTGTTGCGATAGCACGTGTGGACATGCAGCTGCTAATCGCGCGCGGCTTCCCTGTTTAGCTTATGTGTATTAACAAAATGTGTGATGTACAGGGAGGAAATTATTAATCACTGTCTTCCAGTGAACAGTTTGTATCGTGGAAAATCTTGCTGCTATTAATGTAGTAATTGTCTTAATCACTGTCTTCCAGTGAACAGTTTGTATCGTGAAAAATCTTACAGCTATTAATGTAGTAATTGTCTTAATCACTGTCTTCCAGTGAACAGTTTGTATCGTGGAAAATCTTGCTGCTATTAATGTAGTAATTGTCTTCTTACATAAGATATTCAAAACGTTTATTGTCGTATATTTATACGATTACGTTTACGCACTTTATTTGACAGAGGAAGAAAAATTGTTCGTTGTTAAGTGCAAAGCTACGCAGTAGGTTATCTGTATTCTACTCACCACGAGTATCGAAACTCGGTTTTTGATATTATAAGCCTACAGACCGCTGTGTCACTGGGAAGTCACATAATCTGTTTATTTACTGCGTCTAAATTAGTTTAAGTGTTGTTCCCTTTAATAGTTTTTTTTGGCATGGCCTTTCACATGTGGGGCCTTATAATGTTACGATTAATCCCATTATTCGTTGACAAAAGAGCAGCCCAGGAGTTGGCGGTGGGTAATGTTGACTAGCTGTCTTCTCTTCAGTATTCTCATGTCAACATTATTGAAGTGTATCCCTGCGCGAACTTAAATAAACAAGCGTGTTATATAGCAGAATTTTGAACGTGAAAACAACCTCTACACGTGATAAATTTACACTTTCATACTTTATTTAGATTAGACAGTTTTGTGAGTTGGTTTTGACCACTCACGTGACCATCACCTAGTAGCCGTCGTCTGTTGTGCGATATACCGCGCGATCACTTTGTTCCGATTTAGAAAACTCGTAGTGACATCTGTATTTTGGTTTAAATTGGGTTTCACTTCATGAATAATTAATATTTTTATTTTTCTTCGACTAATGTTGTTCTCATTACATAATATTTTAAGGTTGCTATTGTTGATTCGTTGTACTGTGTTCCTGTTGAGGGGAATAGCTATCTTTAATCATACCTAGAATTTATGTTGCGTCGTATTTCGCCTCCATCGTATTGATGCTTGTGGATACTTCCCTCGCTGAGGTTGTCAGAATAAGCCAGTATTCCCAAACGTGCGCGAAATTTTGTAAATGAACAGGATAAAATATGCTTTTTTCATGACCGTGTAAACTAAGTTTACTTAGGCCAACGTGGCCTCACTATCCTAACACAGGGCGTTCAAAACAGCCGCAGATGTTTTGTATATTTAATATTTTTAATCAGAAAACTGTCCTTTTTTCAGGCGCGGGTTGAGACGAATGTGCCATGAGAACAAAACTTTGGAGACCACTAGAGTAAGCCCCCCGTTAATACAGCGGTATGTCTACGGATTTACAACCCTAAAATTAGGGGTTCGATTCCCCTCGGTGGGTTCAGCAGATAGCCCGATGTGGCGTTGCTATAAAAACACACACACACAAGAATAAACCTTCTTATGTGATCGTAATTATTTTTATTCAAAATACTGTACCAGTATTCTATCTATTAATACTTCAATTATATATTTACCCGATATATATGACAATATTTTTTTTTATTTCGTGGAAAGCTGCACGAGGGCTATCTTCGCTAGTCGTTCACAATTTAGCAGTGTAAGACGCTACACTCGTAACTACCCACCGCCAACTTCAGGCTATTCTTTTACCAACGAATAGTGAGATTGATCGTCACTTATAATACCCCGCGGCTGAAAGAGCGAGTAGGTTTGGCGTGACGGGGATTCGAACCCGCGACCCTTATATTGCGTGTTGAATGTTTTAACCACCTGACCAATCTGGGCCAAAATCAAAAGAAGGAATAAAATGAATTATGTTTTAGCTGAACTATAAAGATTTTTATACTTTGACCATTTGGTCTGGCCATTGACCCCTGCTCGTTCTAATCTTTCATCTATTGATCATGTTCTTACGGTTTGTCTTTAAAAGTAAGTTTAAAAAGGTCCAGAAAACTGTGTACAGAATCCATTATTTGCTTCTCTAACGTTCGCATAGTCCAACAGTAGCCTTCCTGCTTTTGGAATGACCTGACATGATCTAGCGGTCAGGAACCGCTCGACCTGCAATCTGCGGGATCACATATTCAAATCCTCGTCACTAAACATAGTCGTTTTACCAACCGTGACGACATTATAATATAACGACTAATTTCAATATTCATTCGTAAAAGAGTGTCTCAAAAGTTGACGGTAGGTGTTATTGACTAGCTTTCTTCACTCTAACCTATCGCTGCTAAATTAGGGACAGTTAACGCAGTTAGCCGTCGAGTAACTTTCCTTGAAATGCAAGACAAACCAAAGCTTTTCGAATTCTTTTCTTAAGCCTTAACCTATTTACCTGTGCCTACGTATACGGTTAAGAAACACTACCCACCCCACGATTTCTTCATTTTTAGAACAAGCTGAGCACCACTACAGAATCTTCGTTCTCTATCACGACTCCATTCCATCTGTCTTTCTCAATTTTCGCCCCCCAGTGGCTCAGCGGTATGTCTGAGGACTTATAACGCTAAAAAACCGGGTTTCGATACCCGTGGTGGGCAGAGCATAGATAGCCCATTGTGTAGCTTTGTGCTTAATTCAAAACAACAACAACAACCTCTATTTTCCCTTTTTACAAACCTTTTAACAAAACTAAAAATTACGCAAGGTCTAAATCTGTCGCTATTGTGCTCAGATTGTAAATCGTACATGTCTGATACGTGCTTTGCGTTTTGAAACTGAAAGTACATTGTAACAAGACTCGTCAAATCATCTCATTCAATCAGACATTGGTAACAAACCCAACAGTTGGTTGTCGTACTGTTAATTAGCTTCCTTCCCTGTCTAGTTTTGTATCGTCCTTGTTTTGTTATGAATGAGACAAATGTAACTAAACTATCGTGAACAGAATATAAATTTTTTAAAATAGCATCATATCCTAAACACTTTTTATCTGTGCATTAGGTTTACATGACTTCTTTTTTTTTACATAACTAAGCCTTAAAAGTTTCGCACAGTGACTTAAAACTAGTTGATAAATTGATCTTTCTTTAATAATATGTAATTCGGTGTTTAAAGTGGTAGCTAAGCCTAATTTAAAAAAATCTCAGGTAACAACTTAATTTTTACAGCATAGAATACGGAATCTCCACTCTATGAGAAACTGTAAATATGGCCCGTCTTGGCCATGTCGTAAAGGCGCTCGACTCGAAATTCGAGGGTCGTGGGTTTGAATCCCTGTCGCACCAAACACGCTCGTCATTTCAGTCGTGGAGACGTTATAATGTGACAGGTAATCTCATTATTCGTTGGTAAAAGAGTAGCCCAAGAGTTGGCGGTGGGTGGTGATGACTAGCTGCCTTCCATCTAGTCTTGCTAAATTAGGGACGGTTTGCGCAAATAGCCCTCGTGTAGCTATTAAAAACTAATACGTCAAGTAAAAATAACTAGAAAAACAAATGCACTTTGAAAATTACATGACCAATTCATGTTCGTCGCATTTTGTAAACCTGGGTCTTAAATTTATAAAATGTTAAAATTAAAATTTTAGAAAACAAAAAGGCTTAGATTATGAGTTGTCTCTTTGTTTTTTGTGAAGGTTCATCATGCCGTTAGTATGGCTCCTCCTCGGATTGTCATCTCAGACAATGGGAAAGTGGACGAAAATAAGGAAAGAGGAAACTGGTCCAACGGAATAGAATTTATTCTCTCCTGTCTAAGCTATGCTGTTGGCCTCGGGAATATTTGGAGGTTTCCTTATTTATGCTACAGAAACGGGGGAGGTAGGTTACACTAAAAATGGAAATACTTCACCACGGAACACTATTATTGAATTTTGAGATGTTTTGTAGAGAAACGGGGAGAATATGTTTTAAAACGCTGCTTGTAGATTTAACTATTGTAGTGTTAATGTTGTAATTACACACAAATAGTTAATTTTTATATTTCAACATAACTCATTTTACTGATTTTCCAGAAACAAGTTTTTCGTATTACGTTTATACATTTTCTTTGCGACACGAATATTGTTATTTTTTGCCCTTTTATTTCTACGAAATAGGATTTAACACGAGCTTTTCATATCTACAGCCAGGACTTAGCCTCGTATTTTGGGCGCTAGACTCGCAATATGACGGGACATGGGTTGAAATTCCGTCCTCAAACATACTCGCACCTTCATTTTTATTGTTTTGTATTTATTAAACGGAAATTCATTCTTATTGCTGCGTATTATTATTATTAAGTCTATGGCTAATTCGGTTTAATGGAATGAAAACAAAAATTGACCATACCGCTTGCGAAGTAGAAAAACATCAACTAAAATTATTATAATTTCCTGATATAACTGAACTACTTGTGTTTTTTTATTAATCAGATGTACCCCTAACTAAAAATATTATAATTTCCTGATATAACTGAACTACTTGTGTTTTTTTATTAATCAGATGTACCCCTAACTAAAATTATTATAATTTACTGATATAACTGAACTACTTGTTTTTTTTTATTAATCAGATGTACCCCTAACTAAAGTTATAATTTCCTGATATAACTGAACTACTTGTTTTTTTTTATTTATCAGATGTACCCCTAACTAAAAATATTATAATTTCCTGATATAACTGAACTACTTGTGTTTTTTTTTTTATTAATTAGATGTACCCCTAACTTTGACGTGGAATTGTTAATAAAAGCTACACGTCACACGGAAGTAGTAATTATTTATATTTAATATAAATACTTCTGGTTTCTTTACATATTTTAATTTATTACTGTAAACAATAAATGTCTGAAAGTTTTAAGTAATACTTTGAAATCGTAATGGTCTTTGGATTAAAAATCATTAGACAAATCTGTAATTTACAATACCAGTAAAGTTAGTGACATGTACATTGAACCTGGGTTAGAAATCAAATGTATTTTACTTTATTTCATTTTATCTCAGTAAAGGTCTCCCCTCCCTGCCTTCCCCTCAAAAATTAGGTAAGCGTCTTTTATTAAGGCTAGTTTATCCAAAATAAACTCCACACCTTTAAAAATAAAAAAAGTGTCGCTCGTAAACTAAAACAATGACATCCTGAGAGTGTTACAACAAGTGGATGTAGAGGAAGTTCAGATGAAAGTTTACTTTTATTTATGTAACCTAATATGTTTCTTTGTAGGTGCTTTTCTTATCCCATATACCATCGTATTGATATTTATGGGACTACCTCTCTTCTTCCTGGAGTTAGCATTTGGACAGTTTGCAAGTGAAGGGCCCATCACGATATGGAAGATAGCTCCTCTTTTTCAAGGTATTATTTAGTCCCAAATTCCTTAAAACTTTCGATTTCAATTTTATTTCTCATTTGCTGTTACTTATTGGTGTAAATCGTACTTTTTGCCAACCTTTTCATGTCGTAATTTAATTTTTTGTACTTTCTAACAGTGCGCCATCTCTCAACAACTGATATAATTAAATTAAAAATGAATTATTAACTCTGAAAGCTTCCAAGGAACTACACTCAAGTTTTTAATTTGTATATGTCATTTTTGGCTCTTACTAGACACTTGAGATTTGGTTATAATAGCAAAAGCCCAAATGTCTCATATTAAATGTGTTTGATTGTTCATTTTGTTATAGTCCCCAAATAATTTTAAACATCTAATAATAAAGAATACTTTGTATTAAATATCAGTGTAATATCACGTCTTTTGTTACATATATTTGAAAAAAATCTATATTTTCTAATGACTAGATTGAGCTATATAATTATTATTGAATATTTTTTAGGGTTGGGTTATGCCATGGTGTTGATGTCGTTCCTCGTTGGTATCTACTACAACATGATTCTGGCCTGGTCTTTGTTCTATCTCTTCTCTTCCTTCACTAGCCAACTTCCCTGGAGCTCCTGTGAAAACTGGTGGAACACTAATGGTAAGAGTTTGTGTTACATGGAGTTACATGTGTAGTGTAACACAGGAAGCAGAGAAACTTCTGTTCAATGGATGAGGTTTTCACACACCTTCAACATATTAGGTGCCTGGTTGTATGTGTTGTCACTCCCTAGTGGCACAGCAGTATGTCTGCAGACTTGTACTGCTAAAAACTGTGTTTCAAAACCTCTGGTTGGTAAAGTACAGTTGGTAAATGTGCTTAATAACAAAGTGTGTGTTGTTGACTATTTATGTTCTTAACATGAGGTTTCCAAATCAGTTATGGAAATACACTTTTCTGTATTGATGTGTTAATTATGCAAATAAATGCATATTCGTTATATTACTACACGTTTATAACACCAGACTTTTTGTTCTGTTAGTTAAGTTTGAAGAGAGTAAATTTTGACGTACTTAGTTACACATTCTCTTCTCTTCTTTTGCATGAAAAATTTTTAAGTTGTAATTTTGATGTTTTCTGTTATAGCATGCCGAAGGTTCGACACCAAGAACTGCACTACCCATAATGGAACAGTTCTGGCCAATGGTACTTGTATTTTGAGGCAGATGGTCAGTAGTGAAGAGTGGTCAGTTTTATCAAACTCGACAGATAACACTAAAATGGCCAGTGATGAATACTTCCAGTGAGTGTGTTATATATCTTTGTAACAGTTTATTTTGTTAAACAGATGGATTTCACAGATTTATACTGTTACTTGCTCTATGTAGTATACTGTTATAAATTATTGTTTTATGTCAATCATTTCTTAAGATTGATTGTATTGAATGTTTCAGAATTATCGGATACAAGATGAAATAAAAAATGTCTTTATTACTTATCTTTTGACATAAATAGGTATTATTAGTCTCTTTAAATATCTCATGTGAGATAAGTATGTGCTGCTGGTTTGTTTATTTCATAAATATTTTAATTATCTTCAGTAATTTTGTTCTGGATTTGACCGAAGGCCTCCATGATCTGGGCAGTATTAAGTGGCAACTGGCTTTATGTCTCTTGGCGTGTTGGGTTCTTATTTTTTTCTGCTTGGTTCGAGGTGTGAAGACTATAGGGAAGGTAATTATCATGAAACTATAAAAAATCTTTGATGTACTTCTTAATCAACAATTAAAATTCATGTTCAGTTTTTCTTGGTGTCATCTTCGTGTTAAGAGCTGGTTTTCTTAGTAGTAGTAGGATGATAAAATGTACAACACCAGAAGTGTTACCAACTACTTTCTAAACAAATGTGATTTTTATACCTTTCTTCATATCGTCCCACATCATCATCAATTCCTCAGAATAATTCTACTTTAGAATGCTAGAATGTCTTGCCATTAGGTTAAGAAAAGCAACCGCTAACTAAGATGAGTGTTCTGATTGGAAAAATGTAAATAAAAAACACAACACGAACTGTGAACATCATACTCCGAAGAGCAGTTTAGATCAGTAAATTTGAATGTGTTTCTTTAGAATTACTTGTATTATGTTTTACATATGTTTGAAGGGAACTGTGTAATGAAAATGAAATCAAGTCAGTTATTTGAACAAGGGATTAAAAACAGCCAAAATTTCTCTCTCTTCAGAAATTACAAAAAAAATCGTTACTTTAATTTAGTTTTTAACATTTGCATTATACTAAAGCTAATCTTAGGTCTCTGTGTATGTGATTAATTGATTGGTGCCATAGCAAATGTATATTGTAAGTGTAATTATGTTTGTGTTTTACTTCTTAATAACAGATTATTTCTGTGAACAGAAGAATATTTTAGAGCTAGCAAACGATATATGGAATATTTTACACACCCTCAATTTTTAATTACACAGTAGACATATTAAAAGGAATCTAACAGAATATATTTCCAATCATAAGTGATCTTAATTAAATTTAGGCCTAATGGCAAGTTGTGTCTCGGACATTGTATTTGTTTTGTTTAGGCTTAGCAACAGATTGTTTATCAAGCACAGTATATGTCTTATTTAGGCCTAATAACAAGTTGTTTTACGTAATAGTGCTTCATTCTGTCAATTGTCAGGTTGTGTACTTCACAGCATTATTTCCTTATGTGGTATTGGTTATCTTGCTAATCCGAGGAGCTACCTTAGATGGGGCTTATGATGGGGTTATGTTTTATCTTACCCCAGAGTGGCACCGTTTGAAAGAAGCCAAGGTGAGGTTACAGTGATTATTTAAATCAGGACATTTATTGTATTAGTGTTATAAATATCTTGTTTTTTAAACTTTTATTTTCTAATTGAGTCGTATATTTATCTTTTGCTAACTTGTGAGTAACATCTTTTTATTTTCACCAGCATGGCTGTTATTTAAATTATTGGAGTAATGACATGTTATTATAAAACAAAATACAAAAAGCACCTTACATACATATGACCAACTTTCATTGTAAACAATCCTTATCTTAATATAGAAATAAAAGATAACTTGTTCATGTTAATTATAAAAACGTCAACAACTCTTCTAATAATATTTTAACATAAATGAAATAGTGTTTTGTATGCTTTACAGTTTCCCTTTTGTTTGTGCAAAATTAGTTTAAGACAATTCTTAAATTTCTAAACCTATATAAATTAGTTTAAAGTTTCTTTTGAAGGCATATTTGAATGTGCCATGCAAGCATAAAGTATCTAACTTTCTTAGGTCATCTTTAGGTTAAGAAATGTTGTTCTCCACTTTCTTAGTAAGTGTTAATAACCATACTAGCCATCCTGAGGTATGTTTTTACATCAAGTGTGTTTCTCATTATCATGAAAGTATCTGATATATTTTACAGGTTCTTTCAAATCGGCAGTAAACTTAAAGATATTTCTGTAAACAGTTTTGATGAAAATAAACCAATAAAAGAAATAAAATCGTCAATACATTTATTAAAAGAAACTGTCATAAACAAAATCAATATATTTATTCTTATTTTTAAACTTGCTTGAAGGTGTTATTATAGCTTGTTGCCAAGGGATATCTGACATCTTTCTAGATTGTTATGCATGCAGGTTTAGTTATTATATTCTTGAGTCGAAGATTTTTATCTTATTTCAGGTTTGGGTTGATGCTGCCATGCAGATTTTTTTCTCTTTATCACCTTGTTGGGGAGGATTAATCACCCTAGCCAGTTACAACCGTTTCCATAACAACTGTTTCAGGTAGTTAGAAGACAGATATCTTTTATTCTGATACTTGTTTGGAGTTTCACTGTTTAATTGAAATAACTGTATAGAAAGTGTTCATATTTTATCAAGATGTCACTTACAGTCATTGTATGATATTATTAGTTAGCTAACGACTTTCTTTGATCCTTAATGGGTCTTCTGTATCTTTACTGCATGTTACAGTGAAAATGCAGAACTTTGCTGTTTTACTTCTTCCCAGTATAGGACACAGGATTGCATGTTTTTGGATTTTTTTTTCTTTTACAAATTTAAACAATAAAGCAATCGTTTCAATGTAGGCTTAACCAGAATGACAGAGGAATGTTTTACTTTTTAATTTGATAAATTACACTAGAACATTTCAGTGAGGGAATCTTATACCTCAAACTGTGTTTAATCTTAATTGTGGCTTAAAGCAAGTTTCACCTCAACTTTGATACCATAAAGGTTTATAACCTTGTTTAGTTTCTTTTCGTAAAGTGTTTGTGAAAAAGAGGACAGTGAGTTAATTTTCTTGTCGTTCTTTCAGTTTCTCCATTTATTTCTTTATTCCAAGAAGGTTTTTTTTTTAATTTCAGGGACTCAATAGTAATCACATTTGGCAATTGTGCAACTAGTTTCTTTGCGGGGTTTGTCATTTTTAGTATCGTGGGGTTCATGTCTCATGAACTGGGGGTTCCTGTGTCTGAGGTTGCTGCCCAAGGTAAAGTTTTGAACAAAACTTATATTATCAACATTAAATTAAATCATTGTATTATTTTTATTATTATCATTGTATTATTATTGCATCATTGTAAATCATTATATTAATATGTGATCAGAGTCAGGTGATAATAATAATTCTAAATATTTTGCTCCAGCACATGGCAGCTAGTTTTAATCTAGAATCAAACTCCAGTGAATGATATACAAAACAGCTAATAAGCTAGTTTATGTATTTTGCACTTGTACAATGGGGTTTTTTTTTTTGCTGCATACAAATAACTTAGAAGCCTAGGTCTACCTTGTGATGTGCTAACCAAGACACACATGTGAAATATTGCATTTACTCTCCTGTCACATGAAATCCATATGGTTTTATTAACAAGAATACCATTATACAAAGTGAAAGAGTCTGATTGTTTAAAAACATTGTTTCATTATACATTCTTGTAAAGTAAAAATGACATTTCATTACATATTCTTATGGAATACAAATTAGACTGTATTGATTTTATGAAGTGAAAGAATTTGTTATAATATTTAAAGCATTTTAATATTAATGTCACCGTAAAATCAGTACTCTATGCTAGACAGATGTTTAATTGAGATCAGTGGATAAGAAAGACACTGTATTTATTATATATCTAACAACAAGATCCACATTTTACTGCTATTGGAAGATAGAAGGTGACATTAATTTTCAACATTACGGCATGGGCAGTATAATTATGTTCGTTATAGATGCTCGGAAGAATATTGTTGAAGAATGATTCTAAACAGGATTGCAGAATATATAGGAAGATAGGTCTCTTTCACAGAACCTATTCTTTTCACTGTGTATTTAAATCAGAAATTCTAATACCAAGCAGTCTGTATATTTTCTAGCAGTTTTTCTCACATGTATGTTACATGTAGGATACTTTACCTCTATACAGACTTCCGTGTTTATTATAGACAGAGTAATGTGAACTGATCTGTTTGTCTCATAGAACTTTGCACTTCACAAATATAGCTGCTTACTCCAGTGTTGAAGCTGGAAACAGAAGTAGTAACAGTTTGACACAATATATTTTTAATACAAAAACGACTTGTAAAACCCGACATGGACTTGTGCCTATACAGTGAAAGGTGCAAAGTTTAGAAATTTCGTTGGAGGTAGATCATATAGGCACTGCTTATAAACAAGCTTCAAGTTCATGAGATGTACATAATAATTCATTTTCAACTTTGTTTTGTTTATGTGCATTAACCTAGTTTAGTTTTTTTCATTTTTGTCTTGTTTATGTGAGTTAACCTAGCCCAGTTATTTTTTAAACTTTTCCTTGTTTACCTGGGGCTAATCTAGCTTGGTTATTTTTTAAATTTATTTTATATGCGTTATGTTATTTTTAATATTTATCTACATAAGCTGATATGTGGTTTATAAACCAGAAGCTCATAAGTAGATGGTGTATCCTCACCATGGTGCACTTGCACCTTCCCTTGTTATAAATAATCTTATATCAATATTTTTCTATACACTGCGTCAGTGAACATTAATGATAACTTAGAGCAAGCAGTTTTTGGAAGTGAGTACTTTGTAGCTTCTTTAGGACTGCTATATATAATCTGAAATTGTTATATGTGTGTTTAGGTGTACAAATGTTTATATGGATATTATTAATAACTTGTGGTCAGAATTATTCTTTCAAAAGTGTTAAAATGTTCTCATGTAACAAACTGTATTCATAAGTATAAACTGATAATTAGAATGCACTGTCAGTGCTAGTGATATTAAAGAGACAGTTGTCTGTAATAATATTTCTTGATTTACAGGTGCTGGTTTGGCCTTTGTTGCACTGTCAGTGCTAGTGATATTAAAGAGACAGTTGTCTGTAATAATATTTCTTGATTTACAGGTGCTGGTTTGGCCTTTGTTGCACTGTCAGTGCTAGTGATATTAAAGAGACAGTTGTCTGTAATAATATTTCTTGATTTACAGGTGCTGGTTTGGCCTTTGTTGCACTGTCAGTGCTAGTGATATTAAAGAGACAGTTGTCTGTAATAATATTTCTTGATTTACAGGTGCTGGTTTGGCCTTTGTTGCACTGTCAGTGCTAGTGATATTAAAGAGACAGTTGTCTGTAATAATATTTCTTGATTTACAGGTGCTGGTTTGGCCTTTGTTGCACTGTCAGTGCTAGTGATATTAAAGAGACAGTTGTCTGTAATAATATTTCTTGATTTACAGGTGCTGGTTTGGCCTTTGTTGCACTGTCAGTGCTAGTGATATTAAAGAGACAGTTGTCTGTAATAATATTTCTTGATTTACAGGTGCTGGTTTGGCCTTTGTTGCACTGTCAGTGCTAGTGATATTAAAGAGACAGTTGTCTGTAATAATATTTCTTGATTTACAGGTGCTGGTTTGGCCTTTGTTGCACTGTCAGTGCTAGTGATATTAAAGAGACAGTTGTCTGTAATAATATTTCTTGATTTACAGGTGCTGGTTTGGCCTTTGTTGCACTGTCAGTGCTAGTGATATTAAAGAGACAGTTGTCTGTAATAATATTTCTTGATTTACAGGTGCTGGTTTGGCCTTTGTTGCACTGTCAGTGCTAGTGATATTAAAGAGACAGTTGTCTGTAATAATATTTCTTGATTTACAGGTGCTGGTTTGGCCTTTGTTGCACTGTCAGTGCTAGTGATATTAAAGAGACAGTTGTCTGTAATAATATTTCTTGATTTACAGGTGCTGGTTTGGCCTTTGTTGCACTGTCAGTGCTAGTGATATTAAAGAGACAGTTGTCTGTAATAATATTTCTTGATTTACAGGTGCTGGTTTGGCCTTTGTTGCCTATCCCGAACAGTTGTCTGTAATAATATTTCTTGATTTACAGGTGCTGGTTTGGCCTTTGTTGCACTGTCAGTGCTAGTGATATTAAAGAGACAGTTGTCTGTAATAATATTTCTTGATTTACAGGTGCTGGTTTGGCCTTTGTTGCACTGTCAGTGCTAGTGATATTAAAGAGACAGTTGTCTGTAATAATATTTCTTGATTTACAGGTGCTGGTTTGGCCTTTGTTGCACTGTCAGTGCTAGTGATATTAAAGAGACAGTTGTCTGTAATAATATTTCTTGATTTACAGGTGCTGGTTTGGCCTTTGTTGCACTGTCAGTGCTAGTGATATTAAAGAGACAGTTGTCTGTAATAATATTTCTTGATTTACAGGTGCTGGTTTGGCCTTTGTTGCACTGTCAGTGCTAGTGATATTAAAGAGACAGTTGTCTGTAATAATATTTCTTGATTTACAGGTGCTGGTTTGGCCTTTGTTGCACTGTCAGTGCTAGTGATATTAAAGAGACAGTTGTCTGTAATAATATTTCTTGATTTACAGGTGCTGGTTTGGCCTTTGTTGCACTGTCAGTGCTAGTGATATTAAAGAGACAGTTGTCTGTAATAATATTTCTTGATTTACAGGTGCTGGTTTGGCCTTTGTTGCACTGTCAGTGCTAGTGATATTAAAGAGACAGTTGTCTGTAATAATATTTCTTGATTTACAGGTGCTGGTTTGGCCTTTGTTGCACTGTCAGTGCTAGTGATATTAAAGAGACAGTTGTCTGTAATAATATTTCTTGATTTACAGGTGCTGGTTTGGCCTTTGTTGCCTATCCGAACAGTTGTCTGTAATAATATTTCTTGATTTACAGGTGCTGGTTTGGCCTTTGTTGCACTGTCAGTGCTAGTGATATTAAAGAGACAGTTGTCTGTAATAATATTTCTTGATTTACAGGTGCTGGTTTGGCCTTTGTTGCACTGTCAGTGCTAGTGATATTAAAGAGACAGTTGTCTGTAATAATATTTCTTGATTTACAGGTGCTGGTTTGGCCTTTGTTGCCTATCCCGAACAGTTGTCTGTAATAATATTTCTTGATTTACAGGTGCTGGTTTGGCCTTTGTTGCCTATCCCGAACAGTTGTCTGTAATAATATTTCTTGATTTACAGGTGCTGGTTTGGCCTTTGTTGCCTATCCCGAACAGTTGTCTGTAATAATATTTCTTGATTTACAGGTGCTGGTTTGGCCTTTGTTGCCTATCCCGAACAGTTGTCTGTAATAATATTTCTTGATTTACAGGTGCTGGTTTGGCCTTTGTTGCACTGTCAGTGCTAGTGATATTAAAGAGACAGTTGTCTGTAATAATATTTCTTGATTTACAGGTGCTGGTTTGGCCTTTGTTGCACTGTCAGTGCTAGTGATATTAAAGAGACAGTTGTCTGTAATAATATTTCTTGATTTACAGGTGCTGGTTTGGCCTTTGTTGCCTATCCGAACAGTTGTCTGTAATAATATTTCTTGATTTACAGGTGCTGGTTTGGCCTTTGTTGCCTATCCCGAACAGTTGTCTGTAATAATATTTCTTGATTTACAGGTGCTGGTTTGGCCTTTGTTGCACTGTCAGTGCTAGTGATATTAAAGAGACAGTTGTCTGTAATAATATTTCTTGATTTACAGGTGCTGGTTTGGCCTTTGTTGCCTATCCCGAAGCAGTAGCTCGTCTCCCTGTCTCACCGTTATGGTCATTTCTATTTTTCTTTATGCTGATGACCCTAGGAATGGGAACACAGGTGAATCTCATTTTTAGTTGTAACTTTTTGTTTTGAATACCTATAACTCTTAGGAGCAGAGGTACGGGTCAGTTTCCCTATAACTCTTAGGAGCAGAGGTACGGGTCAGTTTCCCTATAACTCTTAGGAGCAGAGGTACGGGTCAGTTTCCCTATAACTCTTAGGAGCAGAGGTACGGGTCAGTTTCCCTATAACTCTTAGGAGCAGAGGTGCGGGTCAGTTTCCTATAACTCTTAGGAGCAGAGGTGCGGGTCAGTTTCCCTATAACTCTTAGGAGCAGAGGTACGGGTCAGTTTCCCTATAACTCTTAGGAGCAGAGGTACGGGTCAGTTTCCCTATAACTCTTAGGAGCAGAGGTACGGGTCAGTTTCTTTAGACGTATCATGATTGCATTTGTTCGTTTTTATGCTCCTTTCCATTGAACACGGGTATGTTTCGATATTTAACATACTTTGTCAGAAAGCTTGAACAAGCAATTTGAGCAGTTATTTTCCTACATAAATCAACTTTACATATTCTCTATTTAGTCTTCATCAAATAAATGTCTTCATTGTTGTATGCTTGCATTGATAAAAATGTTTATACAATTACTAGTAATATAGTACCAAGGGAAAGTTGTAATTACATTATTTTAATGTCATTGTAGTGTATTGAAATTCCAATGTCTTATTTTTGTTTTAATATTTAAATATTGTAATCACAAAACAAAACATCCAATAACCATTCAGAAGGTATACCTTCCTTTTCCAGAACTGACACAGTGGTAAATCAGTGATCTTATAACATTTGGCACTTGTGATGAGCAGGCTATGAATTATTATTGTGTAACTTTGTGCTTTACAACAAACAAACAAATACATTCTTCTAAAGGACTTCTTTCTTCTGCACAAATATACTTATTGTGCATACCATAGGGATGAAACTCCAAATTATATCATTATAATTTACCTCAACCTAACAGCTGATCCAGTGTGGGGTCTTCAGGATGGTGTTCACCACTGAGAAAGAAAGGCCTACTTCAGACAGTTATGTTTGTCACTTTATTGTGAGACTGAATTTCTTTCTAAGTGATATCTCATTGTCATGAATATTTTAATGTCATTTAACATTTACTGAAATTATATATTTTTTGTAAACACAAAGAATTGTGACCCCATAACCACAGGAGGAAGACCTATAACTGTTGAATTTTTTTAACAACGATATACAATTGTGGATAAAATTTTATTTGGTTTTCAATTAAGTTTTACAACTTTTGAACATTATGAGACACATTTGTTATTCCAAAATCTTCTGGTTCCTTTACTGACTGGTAGGCCCATGTTACTGCCTGTCCATTGACAGCACAAACTTATTTCTCAACTCAAATATATTCAATTTATTTCTATTATTAATTTGTCATCAGTTTTCAGAAAAGCAGCCCTCAGAAAAATATCTCTTTCCACTTTATGTTTAAACAATCTCTGTACAGTTTGTTTAGGTAAAAACTGTTTTACGTATAATTCACTTTTTCCAATCTGAATAAGCGGATGTTGGATCTCTGTCAGAGAAAGCTGATGTTTAACAGAATTTGATCCAGTGGTTTCATGATTCCTGAAAGTTTTCTGTAGTTGTTTATCTGAAACTGTAAGGGATTTAACAAGTATAGTGTTTCAGATAGGATTACTGGATAACACAGTAAAATAGATTTTTTTTTCACATTTTATCTGCGACATTTCTTCACAGTTTTGTATTTTTATTCAATCATTTATTATTTCCTAATCTTTCTCGGTACAGTTTACCTTGATCGAGACTGTTGTAACAACAATTGTGGATACCTGGCCTCATAGGCTTAGACGTAACAAGCATTATGTTCTGCTTATCTGTTGTATCACCATGTTTCTCTGTGGCTTGGTAATCTGCACAGAGGTTTGTGAATGAAATTTATTTAAATAATGCGGATAAATAATTCTTATTTAAAATAAGTTAATACATCATGCAGTAGTATTTTTACATAATAGTGTTTTAATAAAAATAGTTATGGTTTAATTTACATAGCAGTATATTAAATTTTAATCAGATAATGTTTCTTTTCAATGACACCTCTTCACAAAAAATAACTTCATAATGTTTTACAAGATGATGGACCCAAAACTAGTGTTTTGTTAATAGTCTTAATTGATTTGTTCTAAAGAAATAAAAATAGGTTTTAATTATAGTAATGAACTTTCCATCTCTAGGGAGGCATGTATGTACTTCAGCTGTTGGATAATTACTGTGCAAGCTTCTCAGCTTTACTAATTGCAATTATAGAACTTGTTGTGATTGGCTGGATATATGGTAAGTAATGGACAACAAATATTCCTTTATTATACTTGAAGATATTAATGCTAATTTGATGTCCCCTGCTAGTACAGCGGTAATTCTACTGATTTACAACGCTAAAATCAGGGGTTCGATTCCCCTCAGTGGGCTCAGCAGATAGCCCGATGTGGCTTTGCTATAAAAAACGCAAACACTAATTTAATATTTGTGTTTTAAAGAATGGATACTAAACTATCCATCTCTGTATCTGTTTTTTGGGGTTTTTTCCTGTGAATTAAATAAAGTAAATAATTACTATTTTAAAGAAATAGTTCCACCTTCAAAAACCCTCTAACATTTCTAGCATGGACCTTCATCATTGTTCTGTCTTAGTTCATCAGCTTTTGTTTACAACTTGTTTCTTTGACAAATATAGATATATTTATAAAATTATGTCCAAAGTTTATAAATAACAAATTATTTTAATTCTAGTTTTATCTGTCAGTCGTTTAAGTAGACAAAATTCTAGTTTTATCTGTCAGTCGTTTAAGTAGACAAACTTAAATAAATATATGTACATTTTATACACAGTTCTTTGGTGGCACTGCACTCGTATGTTTAGATATTTTAATTACAAATATAAATAACGAATTAAATATTATTTTTGCTTTATTTCTCAACATGTAAAATTGAGAAAAATTAAACCGATATTAAAATCTGAGGGTCCACTTCCCCTCGGTGGACTCAGCAGATAGCTCGATGTGGCTTTGCTATAGGAAAACACACACCTTCAAAATTTCTCCCCACTTTATATGAGAAACACTTTAGTAACTTTGCTTTAATCATTCTAAATTACAGTTGTTCCATCAAGTATAACTATAGATGCATTAACTATTTACTGTTCTGATAATTATTGAGAGACTGTAGAATTTATTTAGGACACGACTGCTTGTCCCAGTAAGTATAGGACATGAACTAAATGTGGCCATTTCAACAGGTATTGATCGCTTCCTTGAAGATATAAAGGTTATGCTGGGCCAGTATCCGTTTCACTATCAATACTGGAGATCAATTTGGAAGGTCGTCACTCCCCTATCAATTGTTGTAAGTGGACATATCCTTTCTCTTGACCATAATCAACTAAATCACACTTTGTGTCACATACAACTCACATTAATTACTTCTAACTTTATACTTGTATCAACTCTCTGAACCATATTTATCTATTCTCTAACTACTTATGGAACTTTATATGAAATATCTTATGTACGTGTGTAATGTTAAAAATCTTGTGTGATGCTGTGTTTGATTGTTGTGATAATCACTTGTGTACCTGTGTAAGGTTAATAATGTTGTGTGATGCTGTGTTTCATTGTTGTGATAATCACTTGTGTACCTGTGTAAGGTTAGTAATGTTGTGTGATACTGTGTTTCATTGTTGTGATAATCACTTGTGTACCTGTGTAAGGTTAGTAATGTTGTGTGATACTGTGTTTCATTGTTGTGATAATCACTTGTGTACCTGTGTAAGGTTAGTAATGTTGTGTGATACTGTGTTTGATTGTTGTGCTAATCACTTGTGTACCTGTGTAACGTTAATAATGTTGTGTGATCCTGTGTTTGATTGTTGTGATAATCACTTGTGTACCTGTGTAAGGTTAATAATGTTGTGTGATCCTGTGTTTGATTGTTGTGATAATCACTTGTGTACCTGTGTAAGGTTAATAATGTTGTGTGATACTGAGTTTGATTGTTGTGATAATCACTTGTGTAAGTGTGTAAGGTTAATAATGTTGTGTGATACTGTGTTTGATTGTTGTGATAATCACTTTGTATGCGTGTGTAAGGTCAATAATGTTGTGTGATACTGAGTTTGATTGTTGTAATAATCACTTGTGTACGTGTGTAAGGTTAATAATGTTGTGTGATGCTGTGTTTGATTGTTGTGATAATCACTTGTGTACCTGTGTAAGGTTAATAATGTTGTGTGATACTGTGTTTGATTGTTGTGATAATCACTTGTGTAAGTGTGTATGGTTAATAATGTTGTGTGATACTGTGTTTGATTGTTGTGATAATCACTTGTGTAAGTGTGTAAGGTTAATAATGTTGTGTGATACTGTGTTTGATTGTTGTGATAATCACTTGTGTACGTGTGTCAGGTTAATAATGTTGTGTGATGCTGTGTTTGATTGTTGTGATAATCACTTGTGTACGTGTGTAAGGTTAATAATGTTGTGTGATACTGTGTTTGATTGTTGTGATAATCACTTGTGTACGTGTGTAAGGTTAATAATGTTGTGTGATACTGTGTTTGATTGTTGTGATAATCACTTGTGTACCTGTGTAAGGTTAATAATGTTGTGTGATACTGTGTTTGATTGTTGTGATAATCACTTGTTTACCTGTGTAAGGTTAATAATGTTGTGTGATACTGTGTTTGATTGTTGTGATAATCACTTGTGTACGCGGTGTAAGGTTAATAATGTTGTGTGATACTGTGTTTGATTGTTGTGATAATCACTTGTGTACGTGTGTAAGGTTAATAATGTTGTGTGATACTGTGTTTGATTGTTGTGATAATCACTTGTGTACGTGTGTAAGGTTAATAATGTTGTGTGTTACTGTGTTTGATTGTTGTGATAATCACTTGTGTACGTGTGTAAGGTTAATAATGTTGTGTGATACTGTGTTTGATTGTTGTGATAATCACTTGTGCGTGTGTAAGGTTAATAATGTTGTGTGATACTGAGTTTGATTGTTGTGATAATCACCTGTGCAATGCGTGTGTCAGGTTAATAATGTTGTGTGATACTGTGTTTGATTGTTGTGATAATCACTTCTGTACCGCACAACGTGCAAGGTTAGTAATGTTGTGTGATGCTGTGTTTGATTGTTGTGATAATCACTTCTGTACACGTGCAAGGTTAGTAATGTTGTGTGATGCTGTGTTTGATTGTTGTGATAATCACTTCTGTACACGTGCAAGGTTAGTAATGTTGTGTGATGCTCTGTTTGATTGTTGTGATAATCACTTCTGTACACGTGCAAGGTTAGTAATGTTGTGTGATGCTCTGTTTGATTGTTGTGATAATCACTTGTAATGCGGTGTAAGGTTAGTAATGTTGTGTGATACTGTGTTTCATATTTTATGTTCAGATACATTTATTTATTCACAAAAACACGTACAGAATATTTTCATGATGAGAAATAGCTTATGTTTGTTATAGGGTTCTTTAAGTGTTAAGTTTGTATTATTTTGTTTTATAGGGTGTTCTGGTGTTTTCCTGGATCGACCTTCATCCTACTGAGTATGGTAGCTACGTATATCCAGACTGGGCGACTGCTGTTGGTTGGATTGTGTCCATGTTTTCAGTGTCAGCAATTCCTATTGTAGCCTGTATCCAAATCAGCAAAACTGAGGGACCTGTTGGAAAAGTATGTATAAATAGTATTGATTGTTGGTGACTGATCATCAACAGTATGTATAAATAGTATTGATTGTTGGTGACTGATCGTCAACAGTATGTATAAATAGTATTGATTGTTGGTGACTGATCGTCAACAGTATGTATAAATAGTATTGATTGTTGGTGACTGATCGTCAACAGTATGTATAAATAGTATTGATTGTTGGTGACTGATCGTCAACAGTATGTATAAATAGTATTGATTGTTGGTGACTGATCGTCAACAGTATGTATAAATAGTATTGATTGTTGGTGACTGATCGTCAACAGTATATATAAACAGTATTGATTGTTGGTGACTGATCGTCAACAGTATGTATAAACAGTATTGATTGTTGGTGACTGATCGTCAACAGTATGTATAAACAGTATTGATTGTTGGTGACTGATCGTCAACAGTATGTATAAACGGTATTGATTGTTGGTGACTGATCGTCAACAGTATGTATAAATAGTATTACTTGTTGGTGACTGATCGTCAACAGTATGTATAAATAGTATTACTTGTTGGTGACTGATCGTCAACAGTACGTATAAATAGTATTGATTGTTGGTGACTGATCGTCAACGTAATGCGTATAAATAGTATTGATTGTTGGTGACTGATCGTCAACAGCAATGCGTATAAATAGTATTGATTGTTGGTGACTGATCGTCAACAGTACGTATAAATAGTATTGATTGTTGGTGACTGATCGTCAACAGTACGTATAAATAGTATTGATTGTTGGTGACTGATCGTCAACAGTACGTATAAATAGTATTGATTGTTGGTGACTGATCGTCAACAGCATGCGTATAAATAGTATTGATTGTTGGTGACTGATCGTCAACAGTGCGTATAAATAGTATTGATTGTTGGTGACTGATCGTCAACAGCATGTATAAATAGTATTGATTGTTGGTGACTGATCGTCAACAGCATGTATAAATAGTATTGATTGTTGGTGACTGATCGTCAACAGCATGTATAAATAGTATTGATTGTTGGTGACTGATCGGCAACGGCATGTATAAATAGTATTGATTGTTGGTGACTAATCGTCAACGGCATGTATAAATAGTATTGATTGTTGGTGACTGGTCGTCAACAGAAGTCCTTTGTGAATCAGAAAGTTAGCTTAAACTTTAAAACGCACTCAGGAAACTCATAATTATACAAGAGGATCATTAGATGCTGATCAACGACCAGTCTGGTTTATTTACTGTTTCTTTGTGTTAGATTTTTTTTATTTCTTGTGGCTTTGTGTAATTTGAACTGGAATGATTAGAAATGAACTGTCTATATCAATTAATTTTGTTAGTAATTAAGTAATTAATTACTTAAGAAATGACTAACGTGAATAAACAGATTAGGCCTAGTGAAATGATAAACTTAATACAAGTGTTGTATTGTTTGAAAAATATCTTGATTAGAAATATCTCATTAACAGCACTCTGTTGAGACAAATTAAAGTGGTGTCCCCTTCTTGTGTTGCTGGCATCAGTATGTTAGCCCTACACATGTGCTTAAGTATCATGGTTCTAGAAAGTAGTGTATAAGATACTGACTTTGTTAGAGGTGTATTTCCCAACTTTTGATGTTAGCATACATGTGATAGGTTTAGATATGCTTGACTTTAGTATTGTTTGTTTAGTTTCAATGTACACTGTTGGGAAATTCTACTGATAAAGTCACTTGCATTAGTAAACTGTTTTGTGAAATAATTTATTTATGCTGATCATCATGAATAGCATTTTGAAAGCAGAGAATCTGGTAAAGGTAAAGAAGTGTGTCTGTTTAATTGTTGAAGGACCAAGTTCTGATACATAGTTTACACTGTGATCAGAAACTTAACTAGCTTATACAATTATTAAAACCTTTCTATTAGATTAAGCTATGTACTTAAGAGTTAAACTGGAAACTGCCAGTCAGTATAGCAAATTAAATACTCCATGTTTTACACTTATGGAGATTAGAATGAATTGTTTTGTCAGTTGGGTTGTTAACAGTATTATTGGCCATAATCCCAATAATATCTCGTGAGGTTCAACTAACATAGTAGCAATGGGGTAGTTCTAAGCACACTTATTAAGTAAGAGTAATCTTTATAATAAAAGTGTTCTAGTAAAAAATTTAAAATATAATAACAAATACTGTTAATTAATGTAACAACAAGTAAAGAATATACTAGGAACACAAACTCTAGATGATGGCTTCAGTTACTGTTATAGAAGTAAATATTTCTCAAAAAATAACCTTAGTATAGCATGAATGAGCTGGCTGATGTTAGATATTTGGAGAATGCCCATGATATGTATTTACCAAGATTGTAATTAAACGATTTATATGTGGACATTATTGGGATGCTGTATATTTGTGGTGTACATCAGTCTGTCTTGCATAGGTAGGAATAAAGTGCTTTTGAAATTGTGTTGGCTTTTTCCATTTTTAGTAGTATTTTGTTTAGTTGTATTTCATGTGTCTTTGTTAGATTTGTGTGTATTGATTTAAATTTGTTTGTGTCTGATAGGATGTTCTTCATTTTTGGATGTAATCATTGGTGTTCATTATGACTATAGCGTTACCTTTATCTGCTTTTAGAATTTTATTGTTTTTGTGTTGTTTTAGGTTTTCAATGGAATTAATGTCTCTTTTTGTAAGATTGTTGTTTGGTTTTCTGTTTTGAGAAATTATGTTGATGGTTTTATGAGAAAATTATTTGAAAACATCGTTTAAGATGTCGTTTTTACGTGTTTCTGGAAGATATTATTTTTTTCTGGGAAGTTTCGCTGTTGGATGTCAATAGAATTGTCGAAGTTGTCTTCTTTCTGTTGGTTGTTTTCGGTTGTTTTTGTTTTCTGTATAAAGTATCAAAAGTCTCCTGGTTAGGTCTTCTAAACATATTTTAATTTCTAAGATTGTAATTTACCTAGGTGCTATTGCGAAGTTGAGTCCTTTGTTAAGTAGATGTTTCTCGCCTGCGTTTAATTGTCGGTCGGATCTGTTAATTATGAGGTCAGTCAATGGTTTGTCATGTTGGTATCTCTTCTGTTGTTTACATCTAAGTTTTTCTAGTTTTTTGTTCCTGTTGTTCCTAGTGTTGATTTGGTTGATGTTTCGTCGTATAAGTCTGTATATCTCTGGTTTAATGCAGCAGACAAAAAGCAAAATCAACCAACAAAAGTAAATATATCCCACAATTTAAAAAATCACTGAACCATATACTGCTGCATACCATATATTCTCGACATCAGCAGAAAAATAACCAACATTTGGCAAAAACTAGTCACAAAACATGACATCCCAGTTGATACTAAATTTATTCAAAAACCAGGCACAAAACTAAGGTCTATACTATGTAAAAACTACACTGACAAACACAACACCAACATTATTTATAAAATATAATGTGATAACTGCCACGACTTCTATATTGGAGAAACAAGTAGAAAAATGGAAACCAGATTCAAAGAACACAGTCACCTTCACATGTTTTTGAACACTACAAATCAAATAAACACAATATAACCATATAAAACACCCAAATACTAAAATAAAGAAACAAACATAAACAAACACAAAATTAAAGAAGCCTTACTTATAGAACAACTTAACCCCAAAATAAACCAATACAAAGGAACAACTTTATACCTATATTAATAAATATAATCCAACATCTAAGCACGCCTTCTACATTCCTACACTCAGTTACACAACTGCCTTCAAACATATGGTCAGCTATCAGTCAGTTACCTCTTTCTTTCTTTGTGAACCTGACGATGACCAAAGAAGGTTGAAATGTTGTTTGCTCCTCTACTTAGAGCTTTCTCTCCCCATACCATCTGTTTTTACATACATATTTTTCTCTACAAGCAGGTTTTCTCATCATCACGAACTTGGTAAAAGTTTATACTACTGCTATGAACCTGGTAAACAGTTTATACTACCGTCATGAACCTTGTAAACAGTTTATACTACTACTATGAACCTTGTAAACAGTTTATACTACTGTCATGAACCTTGTAAACAGTTTATACTACTGCTATGAACCTTGTAAACAGTTTATACCATTATAACTCATAGTGGAAAGAAGTGATTGAGATATAGAATAAATATTTCAGAAACAGTAATTGTACAAACTATAGGAAGGTTTGTAGTATGTATTAATATTTTAGAAACAGTATTTGTACAAACTATAGGAAAGTTTGTAGGACATATTAATAGTTTATAAACAGTAGTTGTACAAACTATAGAAAAGTTTGTAGGACATATTAATAGTTTATAAACAGTAGTTGTACAAACTATAGAAAAGTTTGTAGGACATATTAATAGTTTAGAAACAGTAGTTGTACAAACTATAGGAAGGTTTGTAGGACATATTAATAGTTTAGAAACAGTAGTTGTACAAACTATAGGAAGGTTTGTAGGACATATTAATAGTTTAGAAACAGTAGTTGTACAAACTATAGGAAAGTTTGTAGGACATATTAATAGTTTAGAAACAGTAGTTGTACAAACTATAGGAAAGTTTGTAGGACATATTAATAGTTTAGAAACAGTAGTTGTACGAACTATAGGAAGGTTTGTAGGACATATTAATAGTTTAGAAACAGTAGTTGTACAAACTATAGGAAGGTTTGTAGGACATATTAATAGTTTAGAAACAGTAGTTGTACAAACTATAGAAAAGTTTGTAGGACATATTAATAGTTTAGAAACAGTAGTTGTACAAGCTATAGAAAAGTTTGTAGGACATATTAATAGTTTAGAAACAGTAGTTGTACAAACTATAGAAAAGTTTGTAGGACATATTAATAGTTTAGAAACAGTAGTTGTACAAACTATAGAAAAGTTTGTAGGACATATTAATAGTTTATAAACAGTAGTTGTACAAACTATAGGAAAGTTTGTAGAACATATTAATAGTTTAGAAACAGTAGTTGTACAAACTATAGGAAAGTTTGTAGAACATATTAATAGTTTAGAAACAGTAGTTGTACAAACTATAGGAAAGTTTGTAGAACATATTAATAGTTTAGAAACAGTAGTTGTACAAACTATAGAAAAGTTTGTAGAACATATTAATAGTTTAGAAACAGTAGTTGTACAAACTATAGGAAAGTTTGTAGGACATATTAATAGTTTAGAAACACTAGTTGTACAAACTATAGGAAGGTTTGTAGGACATATTAATAGTTTAGAAACACTAGTTGTACAAACTATAGGAAGGTTTGTAGGACATATTAATAGTTTAGAAACAGTAGTTGTACAAACTATAGGAAGGTTTGTAGGACATATTAATAGTTTAGAAACAGTAGTTGTACAAACTATAGGAAGGTTTGTAGGACATATTAATAGTTTAGAAACAGTAGTTGTACAAACTATAGGAAGGTTTGTAGGACATATTAATAGTTTAGAAACAGTAGTTGTACAAACTATAGGAAGGTTTGTAGGACATATTAATAGTTTAGAAACAGTAGTTGTACAAACTATAGGAAGGTTTGTAGGACATATTAATAGTTTAGAAACAGTATTGTACAAACTATAGGAAGGTTTGTAGGACATATTAATAGTTTAGAAACAGTAGTTGTACAAACTATAGGAAAGTTTGTAGGACATATTAATAGTTTAGAAACACTAGTTGTACAAACTATAGGAAAGTTTGTAGGACATATTAATAGTTTAGAAACACTAGTTGTACAAACTATAGGAAAGTTTGTAGGACATATTAATAGTTTAGAAACACTAGTTGTACAAACTATAGGAAGGTTTGTAGGACATATTAATAGTTTAGAAACACTAGTTGTACAAACTATAGGAAAGTTTGTAGGACATATTAATAGTTTAGAAACACTAGTTGTACAAACTATAGGAAAGTTTGTAGGACATATTAATAGTTTATAAACAGTAGTTGTACAAACTATAGGAAGGTTTGTAGAACATATTAATAGTTTATAAACAGTAGTTGTACAAACTATAGGAAAGTTTGTAGAACATATTAATAGTTTAGAAACAGTAGTTGTACAAACTATAGAAAAGTTTGTAGAACATATTAATAGTTTAGAAACAGTAGTTCTACAAAGTATAGGAAAGTTTGTAGGACATATTAATAGTTTAGAAACAGTAGTTGTACAAACTATAGAACAGTTTGTAGGACATATTAATAGTTTAGAAACAGTAGTTGTACAAACTATAGAACAGTTTGTAGGACATATTAATAGTTTAGAAACAGTAGTTGTACAAACTATAGAACAGTTTGTAGGACATATTAATAGTTTATAAACAGTAGTTGTACAAACTATAGAACAGTTTGTAGGACATATTAATAGTTTATAAACAGTAGTTGTACAAACTATAGAAAAGTTTGTTGAACATATTAATAGTTTATAAACAGTAGTTGTACAAACTATAGGAAGGTTTGTAGAACATATTAATAGTTTAGAAACAGTAGTTGTACAAACTATAGAAAAGTTTGTAGGACATATTAATAGTTTAGAAACAGTAGTTGTACAAACTGTAGAAAAGTTTGTAGGACATATTAATAGTTTAGAAACAGTAGTTGTACAAACTATAGGAAGGTTTGTAGGACATATTAATAGTTTAGAAACAGTAGTTGTACAAACTATAGGAAAGTTTGTAGAACATATTAATAGTTTAGAAACAGTAGTTGTACAAACTATAGAAAAGTTTGTAGGACATATTAATAGTTTAGAAACAGTAGTTGTACAAACTGTAGAAAAGTTTGTAGGACATATTAATAGTTTAGAAACAGTAGTTGTACAAACTATAGGAAGGTTTGTAGGACATATTAATAGTTTAGAAACAGTAGTTGTACAAACTATAGGAAAGTTTGTAGAACATATTAATAGTTTAGAAATACTAATTGTACAAACTATAGGAAGGTTTGTAGGACATATTAATAGATTAGAAACAGTAGTTGTACAAACTATAGAAAAGTTTGTAGGACATATTAATAGTTTAGAAACACTAGTTGTACAAACTATAGGAACGTTTGTAGAACATATTAATAGTTTATAAACACTAGTTGTACAAACTATAGGAAGGTTTGTAGGACATATTAATAGTTTAGAAACACTAGTTGTACAAACTATAGGAAGGTTTGTAGAACGTGTTAATCGTTTAGAAACATAATTGATGGGTACTCTTTTCCACCTTCCCCTTTGCTTGAGACACATTTTCAAATGAATTTCTATTCTACATTTACAGCAACTAGTACATAAAAGGTAGTTATGTGTGTTGAAGCCCACAGTAACTCAGTAATAATGGCTTTAATACTAATATGTAAGTATCAGTAACCATGATGGGCACAACATAAGTAGTCTAGTTTGTACCTTTGTGTTTAATAACCAACCAAAACATGTGGTTCAGTTACAAAACTGTATTGGAAAAGGTCAGATAAAATTACTTAACTGCATTTTGTGTTTTACACAGCGAATAAAGATGTTAATCCAGCCAACAGAGGACTGGGGACCCAAACTTCAGATGCATCGTATGGAGACCCGCAGTCCAAAACACACTGACTCCCAAGTTCCATTGGCCCTACCAAACTATGATCCTGATAGCTTTGACTTCCCAGATGACTTGAGCAAGGAAGTTGATGGTCAGCAAGATGACACATCAGATTCAGAAGGCCTGAAGCTCAACATTCCTACCTACCCTAATCATGAAACTGGTCTTTAAGTCACTACTCAGAAACTTATTCCTTACTTAGATGTTTAAAGGAGTGTCTGTACAGTTTATGGTTTCCTTCCCTATCAGTTGCCATGTTCCATTTTGGGTTAACATGTCTGTAAGGCTGGAACTGTCATCTCATAGTTCTGTAAAATAATAGATTCATTTCTTTCTGTATGATCCTCCTTTTATTTCCTGTCCTAAGTTCATATTCTATAATCTAAACTGTAGTGATACTATAGGAAATAACAATAATACCAAGGTTTTAACAGGAAGGTGGTATCCAGATGTAAAAACGTCTGAGACACATCACCAAAAACGGAATTAGCTGAACCTCTGAAGCTCTGTCACGATTCATGTGCTCTTACCAATGGTGTGAGTTGTATTTATAGAAACTCCTGAAAATGTGTAAATATACAAGTTGAATGTTATGTATGGTAAATAATATAATAGAGTGCCAACAGTATGGATTATTTCTTAAAACTCTACATCTGTATTTCATGTTTTTTACTTTGTCAGTCAAGCTTACAAACTTTGAAGGCTTTAAATTACAGGTTATGTATGAAGAGTTTTATTTACGTTACTGGTAAGTATCATAGAAATTACACATAGGATTAACACTAATCTACAAGAAACATATAGTAATCTAGAGGATATCATAAAACTCGTATAAATTCGATTACATAACGAAATCTTCAAATATTTAAGGTTTTCTTATGAAAGTTAATTGTTTAAATATTAAAGAATACAGTTTGTGAAATATTCTGCACAAAAGATAATTGTGTTCTTTCAGGTATTTCCTTCATATTTTATTTTTGGTTAATTAGATAAACATTTATTGCGACCGTAAGATTAATTATTCTTAGTTTCTTAAGAGACAAATTATGCAACCTATTGTATCATACAAAGCAAAGTAGTAAATTATATTGTTGTTCTTAAGAAAGATGCCACATATGTATTTTCTTCCTGTACATAGTTTCTAATGGTTGTTCTTCTTTTACTACAACTTAGGCTTACAGATGGTGACATCTATTTTATCGTACATGGTTTCAGAATGTAATATTTCTTATCTTTTACTATATGTAGTTTTTAGATGGTGGGCTTTGCTTTACTATAGCTTAGGTTACAGATGGTGACCCCCTGTATTTTATAGTACATGGTTTCACTGTGTAGTCTTTTATAAGTTACAGTATGCAGTTTCAAGTGGTGGTTCTTACTACAACTTAGGGTTAAAAACAATTACTTCTGTGTCTTTTGTGTATTCTCATGTTGTACACAGTTTCATATTGTGACCATTACTGTGCATGCATTCATTTAGTGATGTGCTGCTGTATGTGGCTACATACAGGCCTGGCATGGCCAAGCGTGTTAAGGCGTGCGACTCGTAATCTGAGGGTCGTGGGTTTGCATCTCTGTCGCACCAAACATGCTCGCCCTTTCAGCCGTGGGGGCGTCATAATGTGACGGTCAATCCCACTATTCGTTGGTGAAAGAGTAGCCCAAGAGTTGGCGGTGGGTGGTGATGACTAGGTGCCTTCCCTCTAGTCTTACACTGCTAAATTAGGGATGGCTAGCACAAATAGCCCTCGAGTAGCTTTGTGCGAAATTCAAAAAAACCAAAAACAAAAATGTGGCTACAAAATGATAACTTTGTTTTCACTGGGTGTGGTTACACAAAGTAACTTGAATGTGTTGTTTTACTGGTTTTAACTTCAGTGTGTTTTTCTCCAATGGGGATTTTTTGTATTTTGTAAACTTACCACAGTTACAGGAGTTAACATCTATGTTTCATAAACTTACCATAGTTACAGGATGTAATATAGGTGATTATTAAACTTACCATAGTTACAGGATGCAATATAGGTGATTCTTAAACTTACCGTGCTTACACGAGTTAACATCTATGTTTTCTTAAACTTACCATAGTTACAGGAGTTAACATCTGTGTTTCTTTTGTTACTCATGGTTACAGGAGTTAACTTCTGCAGTTACAGGTAATAAACTTATGTGGTTCTTAAAGTGATTGTGATTACAGGTGATAATATGGTACTCATGTTTTCCAAATTTTAGTGGGATGCTTAGTTAACATCAGTTGTAAATAATTAACAAAGCTGTTTATATTCTTTACAGGGTGCTGCCTAAACATGTACATAAACATTTAGAAAATTGAATTTTTGTTTCTGTTCATTTTCTGTTCTTCTGTTTTTAAACAGTTGTATATAGTTGCCAATTTACACAGCTCTTTACAACGTTAAACATGTGATAATAACCTGTACAGACTTGATTGGCAGAACCAACTTAACTAAATGTAACCTTGCACTGTACAACATAGTTCCTAATTCACCAATGGCTGTAACACATTTTGAAAGTATAAATTACTCTATTATGTTTAGTTATCATTTGAAGCAACAGTGTATATAAACCAGCATGTAACGGATCTACCCACTTCCAAGTTTTCATGGCCATGTTTGTTTGTGTGTGTGTGCAATCAGAGATTGTGTGATTCATTTTACAGTCAGAATACCTAGTGTATGTAGTGTAAGTTTACACTTTGTTGTCATTCATACGCTATGTGTGTGTGTATAAAATATGCATATATGTAATAAAATGGTTGTTGATTAGATCTATACTATTTGCCTGAAAGGTTGTACGATCGCCACATTGGTAAATTTCTGAATTCATTAACATGTCACTGTTTACAGAACCACCAAATCAATGATATTCTACAAACACTAACATATCACTGTTGTTTAGAAAATTATAAAGTCAGTGATATTCTAGATGACGTAATTTGTCACTGTTGTTTACAAAATCACTAACTCATAAATCATAGACAGTCGGGTATGCCAACTTGTCACTGATATTTAAAAAATTAACAATCAGTGATATTATGGATGCACTATCTTGTCACTATTGTTTGAAAAATCACTGGCCCTATAGTGGCTCAGTGATAAGTTTGTTGACTTATAATGCTAAAAACTGGGTTGTAATACCCTTGGTGGGCAGAGCACAGATATCCCTTTGTATAGCTTGTACTTGACAACAAAAAAATTCAGTGATGGTTACCAAATCATTGATGGTTATGATGCACTGATGTGTCACTGTTGTCTGGTGCAGCCAGAAATGGAAAGTAACAAATGAAAACTTACTTGGACTTTCTGCCAATGTGAAAAGTGTTGCTGACAACGTACAGAGGGCCTGCATATGTTGGGGAAAACAACTCATTCTGCTAAACGAAGTCAAGTTACCAGAAAAGTATGTGTAATGATACACATAACAATATTGGTGTCTCCTCTTCTGATGGCTGTTCCTAATCTAGCTGTGAAAGGTTATAATGAAAAGAAAGCTTGTTGTCAACACCCTTGTACCAATAAACAGTGGGATTAACCATAATATTATAATACTCACATGGCTGAAAGGACAAGCATATTTAGAGATGGGAAATGGAATATACAATTCTCATATTATTCACCAAGCACCATAACCACCAGCCTAGTGTCAGCTTAACCTGTGTTAAACTAACCATTAATGGGTAAGATCATTTAAAATAAACAAGGGTAGGTAAATATTAAACCAATGATGTGTATCCCTTGTCTATATACACATAGAGGTATCACTTTAATTAGTTAAATACTTGTATTCAGCTACAGGTGAAGATATACCACAGTTTATGTCATACTGGTGTTGTTTTTTCCATCTCGTTTTTAATTTCAATCCTGGTCTTCAGTCTTTCTTTGACCACTGAATATCTAAAAACAAACGAAATCTACCTTATAACACTCTAATCAAGAGACTTCAGTAATTTGTTCTTGAAATAACAGGAAAACAAATGTTTGTAATAATAATGATGGAGTTAATTTAGACTATCTAATTTACAGATGTAGATCGTTTGTCTTATGGAGAACTTCCATAACAGCTTTACCTGTTCCAGTGTCGTGGTTTACAGTTGAATGTGTTTTTTTCATTTCTCAACTTGGAACTTAAATGTACGTGATTAGTGGCGATAGTTTCTGAATAACTAACTAATCGTTGAACACTTAAACAAGCTAAGCTGTTTAGATACAACAATAACTTCATTATTTACTGTTATAAATGGGTTAAATTTTTTGTGTCTTTGTTGTTAAGTTCAAAGGTGCACAATGAAGCACAGTACAGATATCCCATTGTGCCTCTTTGAACTTAAAAACACAAAAGGCTATTTTAAGCACTATAGGCCTAGATAGCTACAGTTGAACCACTGGGAGGACTTACTGTGTAAAGTTCTGTAATTTGAAAAACTTAGGTAAATGTGTAAACTGTAAACAGTTTTACTGCTTGAAATTTATATTAGGGTTATGATATGTATAACGTCCGGGACTTACAATTCTAAAATTTAGGGTTTGATTTTTCGTGGCGGACAGCACACAAATAACCTATCATGTTGCTTTGCGCTAAAACAATCTTTTAACTGTAGGTATCGGTTACAGTAGCTGTAAACTGCTAGCTCGAATATCGTCTTCGTTAAGCAGGTTTAGTTGAATCGATAGCCAGTGTAATTTTATCTTAAATGAAGTCTGGTTTGTTAAAAGTAATAAATACGTGGTTATTCGTATTTGTAACACCAGATTGTGTATGTTGTATTTGTAACATCAAGCTGCATATTACTTTCAAGAAGTCTGCAGTATTTCTTCTACATTTTTGTTCTTTTTTAAAATATAAAATATTTGCTCTTGTACAGGATTAATCATGAGGGGAAAGTTCCCGAAATCGGTATAACTGAGTGGCAACTGACAAATCGAAGTTAGATTAGGCTACACATTTATGTCTTCTATTTTATTAATCAATGCCTGTTAACAATATATACTTGAATTCAAACAAATTTTGTTCTTCAGTATTAATGTATTCACAAGTAGTAACCGTGAAAATGTATAATAAATTGAATTAATACCCAAACTGTTTTGAGTGAAATGTGATGTAACATTTGAACTGAATCGAATTCCTTTGAAATGGTTGTTAGATTTTTAGTTTTCTACCACTTAGTATTATTCTGTGGACGGTATACCAGTGTGAAACAGCTGGTACAATATATTTTCATTGAAAATAATCCTTCAAACAGAAGACCAAGTCGGAAAATGGATTGTTTTTACTTCTGAATGAGGTTCAATAATTGATCTATTAGTCCCCAGGTAATTTTTTGAACTGAATTATTGGTAAGACATGAAGAAACTTTGCAATGAGACCTATTTCGATTCTTCCAGCACTAGTTTTAATCTTAATTCAACCATAAGTACACCTGAATAATAAGTTTATACTTTATTGTATTTTAAAACTGTTTAAATATCGAATTGTCTTTCTTCCAACCTTACAAAATTTGTGGTATATAGGCGTTATCTTTAATTAATGTAGGGTTTGTATAGCGTTCGTGTAGAATGTTTGCATTTACGTATATGTTGTTGCTCATTCAACATTTGTTTAGTCAACTAACGCAGTTTGTGAAATAAATACGGAACTGACTAATTATCAATTACTATTTTGTATTGCCATGTTTTTCTATATTATTAACTTAAAGCTTTAAGCACATTAAAATGTTAAAATTCTAGAAATACACCTGGAATTTAATAGTATTGTATTTTCAGTTAAAACTGATTTCCATAAAAAGCGAATTTGGTATGTACATTTAATAACGGGAAAGACACATCCCTGCACATTGTACGACGTTATAGCCACAACACTATGGACGGAACAGGTCTTATCCCAAAAGAATAACTAAGAAACAAAGTCAGCTAAAATGAAATCACTTTAATTTTTTTTGACCACGTGTTACGTTCGCACTGCAGAATAACTGATAAATTTAAAATAATAATAATATCTTAAAATAAGGCAGAAAATACATTATACCGCATTAATTATTGCGAAAACATGCGAGTATTCATAATTGTGTCAAGGACAGATGGAGTTCAAAGTTGAAGTATCAGTTTTAAATCTTCGTTGAAGTTTGAGAGTTTTCCAAGGTCAGCCCGATACCTGATAAGCTTTACAGACTTGCGGTGCTAAAATCTAAGGTTCGATTTACCACAGTAGACAGAACACAGATCGCTCAATGTTGTGATTCGCCCTAAAACCAAAATAATGATATGTTTTAAATAAAAGTAGTAAAATAAATTAGGTAATTTGGGTTCAGAATAGAAATAACACTAACTGATTGTTGTGAAGTGAGCCATTTTACTGCATGGATTACAGCAAGTGAAAAGAAACGAGCCAGTAGTGTCAGAGAACATCAAAAGGCCGAATGCAAGAAAACGTGTAGAAACAGAGGCGTTACTAGATGCTTGAAGGATTCAGAGCTTGTGCACACACTGCGGAAATTTTAACCATTGTGTATAATGTCGATCGTGGTTCTTATTTCGATGTTTTTGGTTTCCTTATATCAAAGCCACAACAGGCTATCTGCCGTGTCCACTGAGCGGAATCGAAACCCTGCTTTTAGCGTTGTAACTCCAGAAATTTACTGCTGTCCTAACGGTGGACTACTTCAAGACATCAACTGGAGTTCCCAGCATATTCTTCTTCTTCTTCATGTGTCAAATCTGCGGCAGACATCGACGACCATGGCATGCCAGACTTCTCTGTTGTCAATCCTCCTTATCAACTCGATGTTCCTCATTGAGTTCTTGGTGACATAGTTATTGAGGCTGTCGATATATTTAGTTCTTTGACACCCTCTGCTTTTCCTCCCTTCTATTTTTCCACATAGCATCTGTTTCTCTATCCCATTCTTCCTACAGATGTGTCCTAGAATTCCATTTGTCTCTTTCTTATAACTTTCATGAGTGACCTTTTGTATCCTGTCAGTTCCATGACTTCTACATTTGTTTTCTTTCAGTCCATGATATTTTAACATCCTTTTAAGGAACCACATTTCAGCAGCTACTAATCTCTTCTCTGTATCTTGGTTTGGCATATAGTTGAATGGAATTGGTGATGCGTATGCCAGTGCGTAGCGACACCTGCATGTTGCAAATAATTTCACCCTGAATTATTAACTTTCTGAATTGAATTATAGTTTCAATTTGGCTTAGATACATTATACGTGTTAAACACTTTTTTGATGTAAATAAATGCATGGGAGATATACAAGTGTGCGTGTATACTAGTGTGAAAGTCCATCGATAATGACGAGAAAACAACCAAACTTATTCGGTATCAAACTGACAATACACAAAGAAATATAAAATTTATTTTCCCGAGAACGTGTACATATTGCTTCTGACACCGTTACGTATAACTGAGTAAACATGTTACGTATTGGTGTTTTTGGATAAAATATTAAAACATACGTTGGCCAAGAGATTGCGTACACACCTGTTCTTCTTCTGAGGAAAGGTCGTCCTCTTCCATGCATGCACAGGTGGTTAAGGCCCTCGACTCGCAATCTAAGGGTAGTGGATTCGAGTCCCCTCCCAAACGCACTATCCCTTTCAGCCGAGAGGCTTTTATAATGTGACGGTCAATCCACTGGCGATGGATGGTGATTAGTTTCTTTCCCTCTAGTCTTTCTTGATAAATTAGGGACGGCTAGTGCAGATAACCCTCGTGCAACAGTACGTGAACTTCAAAATAAACAAATTTCGAACTACTAAGACAACGAGCCAGAAGTAGTTTGGCTTTTGGAAGCGACCAAGGCGCTCAGTTCCGAAAGTGTCGAGCTATATGCTAAACAGTGTAACTTTTTTTAACCTGGAACCTTTTGCTTTGACACAAAAACTCAGTGATTCCAAAGCTATTGGTAAGGAGAATCTTTGAAAAGCATTAAACACAAAAATGAAATCAGGTCTCAGAAGTGGAGGAAAGTTTTCACGAGTTACCAACGTATTCCGCTAGTCAGCGCTCGATGTTTGCATATGGAGGAAAGTTTTCACGAGTTCCCAACGTATTCCGCTAGTCAGCGCTCGATGTTCACTCGCACTTCAATCAGTTCTTTTGATTTGCATTCTTATTAATATAAACCACTCTTAATTTGTTCTTGTTTTTAACGAATTATACGCGCTAGAGTTATAACACTTTTGATCATACATGTTAGTTTTTATTTAAATTAAATACACTGAATAAATATAAATTAAATAATGTCACTGCAAGTTAGATATTCGCATACACAATAAAATATCTCGCTTCTCTGGTAAGGATAAGAAATGTGTGATTATTGAGAAACACGACAGAAAGTCATATGAACCACTAATACAAGCTTAACTGTGGAAGTTTGTTTTGGGTGTAACAACACTTTTACTAATAAATAATATATTTTGAAGAATGTACATTAAACAAATAAAGAAGCATAGTATATATACATAAAATACTAAGCTATGGGTAAAAGCAAACTTAGTCATCTGAGAATGATCCCAACACTGTGACAATATACATTCCAACTTTAGTGACTGATGACTCTGTTAAATAATCCAGATTGTTTATTACAAATTTTAGATAATGTTCATTCATTCGGAAAAAAGTGTTACTTTAGTTCTACAAGAGCAAATATTTATCACTGATCAATGAATTGGTGTGACCTTCGTATCCCAACATTCAGGTTAAAATTTGAGCATCATTCGTTTAGTGTTCAGTATTTGATATAAATCCTAAATATATCACAACATTAGAATTAAACAATGTTATAGTCTCTCGTAGCTAGAATTTTCCAGCTTTCTTAAACAAGTATGCGAATTTGACAAATAAGGTTTTTTAACTTCTTAAGGTACAATGTTACTATTATCAATGTCATTCCGTTATAAGGTATTCAATTGTTGGGCGAGTTATTTAGGATTATTTAATAAAATAGTACCGTCTTCCGTCCATGAAACGTTAACGAATTAATTTCTAAAACGGTGTTTGCCACAGACTATGTTCACTTCGATGCAAATTGTAGGCCTAGTTCACATATAAAGTTTTTATTATAAACTCTACTAAAAGTACTGTAATCCTAATACATTTGTTTATTATATGCCTCGTTCATAACACATCAGGTCATCCCTTAAGTAATGTCCGATTTTAAGTTAAGAGAGAGGAATTCAAACGCTCTCAGCGTTGTTTAATCAATAATGTATGTTCCATTATTATTACTTACTTACTGTCAATAATTCACAAGCTTCTGAATGTCGCTTCTATAAACTTCTTGAGGTTTGGAATAAAATAATGTAGGGATGATAGTTTTGACATCTCCGTGTGTTCCAAGCTCTTTTCCATCAGAATAGTTCTGCAAACTTTGGAATAGATTATAATCAGATGGGACAAGATCTGGAGGATATAGAAGGTGTGGGAGTTTTTCCAAGTTTAGCTCTTCAATCTTTGCAGATGTGATCCTTGCTGTATGGGTATAACACAACACCTTTACGATTGATCAAAGCAGGCCTCTTTTCTTTCAGTGCAACATCAAATCGCTCTAACTGTTGACAATAGAAGTCTGATGTAGTCGTTACATTGAGTGGCAACAACTCAAAGTGGATCACACCAACAATATCCCACCAAACGTTTAACAAGGACTTCCTAGGGTGGAGGCCCATTATGGGCTGTGATTTAGCCAGTTTATCTGCACTGAGACATTGTTTGCGGCGTTTAACATTTTTATAAAATATCTATTTTTCATCTCCAGTCACTAACCTGTCCAAAAAAGGTGAGTTACGTTTACGAGAGTGCAGAGAAGTGTAAATGTCCATTCTTGCTCTAAGGTTGGCTTCTGTCAAATCATGGGACACCCATTTTCCAAGTTTTGACACCTTTCCAAGCTGTTGAAGATGACAGTGAACTGTTGAATGGATTGAACTAAGCTTCATCAAGTGCAGCCAGCAGCAAATTATCATCAAACTTAACAGGACAACCTGAACGTGGCACATTTCTTAAGCTGTAGTCACCTGATGCGAACTTCTGAAACCACCTTCGACATTTTCTTTCATTGAGAGACTTCACACCATAAACACCTTGAATGTTTCGTGTAGTTTCTGCTGCACTAAAGCCTTTATTAAACTCATAAAGCATTATATGCCAAATGTGCTCCTCAGACACATCCATCTTTCTAAGAGTTTATTTGATTAATAATCGGAAAAAGTGGAGTTGGGTTAGTTTCTTTTATTTGTCTGAACATTTTTGTACACGTCCTACTACATATTTTAGTCATTAAAACCTTCTACAAAGACAGAATTGATGATGCACTTTCTGTATTAAATTTTCGGACATTACTTGTGGGATGACCTGATATATTGGCGATCGTAACCCTGTACCCACTTCAGTAGTGAGTAGTCTGTAAGAAGTCTATGTTTGTATTTTATTTTTAATCCAGTTACTAATATTATTCACATATTTATATATTTCTTTCATTCAACTAATCTTCCCCCTCAGTCTTGCCTGTTATTTCAAAATTGTCTTCACTTCATATTTTCAAAATATGTCAAAAAACAAACCTGAATAGATCAGTCATTATATTATGACATTCTAAAATTGCTTGATGCAACAATGAAAGAACTGTAGAATTATTAATGTTATATTCATACATGCTATAAAAATGATGCTGGTTAAACAAATTGAGATTTGTAATTGTTATTTTATAACGCATCCTTTTACGTTTAGCTTCCCTAAAGAAGCTCAAAGTAAATTATTTGGTTTAATTTATAGGCCCGACATGGCCAGGTGGGTTAAGACGTTCGATTCCCTCATCTGAGAGTGGCGGGTTGGAATCCCGGTCGCACCAAACATGCTCGCCCTTTAAGCCTTGGGGATATTCTAATGTGAAGGTTAATCCTACTATTCTTTGGTAAAAAAGTAGCCCAAAAGTTAGCGGTAGGTGGTGATGACTAGCTGCCTTCCATCTAGCTTTACAGTGCTAAATTAGGAACGGCTAGCGCAGATAGCTTTGCCCCAAATTAAACATAAACTAACAATATACATTTTGAGCAAAAGTGTTATTGGGTTGTAATTATATTTCGTTAGAAGAATTTTCCCTCCTCTTCAGTAACCCTGAAGGGAGATAAAGTAGACCTACAGCATAATGAAATTATCAAAACCAAGATATAGTAAATACATTCATATGATAATAGATGTCGCGAAGAGCGTTCTGAAACTTTTGTAACAGCAATTGAATGTTTATTAGTGTTATTATTAGGACATTTAATTTTCCGTTTTTAGGTATGTGAATTTTTAAATTAAATCTCAACGGCATTTTTAACACGCAAACTTATCAAATTGTGTATATTTTTTTCTTATATTAATATGTTCAGCTGTGCCGGTAAAGAGCACTTATGAACTTAATCGTGGTCGCCGCCTAACGAAGAAACTGTTATAAATTGCAACAACAAGCTTGTATTTAATTCTTAGTATTTAGTACTATTAATAATAATATAATACTGTTAGTAACTAATACGGCTCCGATTTTAATGCATCGAATCTTTATATCTTGCACTCCCTTACCAGAATTAAAAATAGTTTAAAACGAAAAAAAGATAATATGTTTTAACATACTTAATACATTTCCACATCAACAGAAATTTAATAAAAATAGTTTTATTTTCGTTATTAAATAACAACTGTTTACAGTTCTAGACTTTAGAAGTATTTGATAGGCCATTATTAATATTAGTTTGACTGCCAGGCCATCAATCACCTAATCAAAAAACAATGTCCTAACTACAAAAGGGTAGAAATATATATAAGGCAACACTGAATTACTCTTTATGCAGAAAGTGGACTCATAAAACTGGTCCCTGAAAAAAATACTAATTATGATATTAATGGACAAGGTAAATGAGATTTCATTAACAGTAATTGAATTTTTAAACTGAAAATCAATGTTTATGAATTGTAAATGAAATATATACATTCTGAAATTTAGTCAGTAGCCTAAAGAAGAGGTATCATAATAAACCAGAGCTGGTGTTACATACGGGTATGTTTAAGTTATAATTAATGTATTTAAAAATTCCATACCTAATATTATAAGATATTTTGTGAAGATTGTTATTGTGTGATATAAATATATTATAGTGTATTTTTTGGCTTGTCCATGTGTTGTTGTTTTTTTAGGAATTTTTTAAAATTCAGGTGAATAATTAGCTTCAATAATGCTTGTGCAGATATACAATAAATATTTTTATTAATCTTATGAAATGCTTTCTGAGAGTATAGACTATATTTACTGGTATGCTGTTATTCAATAGGAAAATTAATTGATATAATTTTTTTAAAACTAAAAAATACTACCTTTTAAAATGCTGTTAGAAAAACAAGTAGGTTCAAGAAATCAGTTTATGGCAAAAAACATGATACTCTCTAACCCAAGTACTTTTAAAAGATGGTCTTTTGTTCTTTAGGGCATCCTGTTCTTGTTCTAACTTACTGAGTGTTCTTTTTGAAATTCAAACTTTCAGGATGCTAAATAATTACTAAACTTATATTAAAACATTATTTAAATTATAAAAGTTACATTAATATTCTGTGACTTTTCCCTCAATTTTTTGTTCTAATTGTCAAGGACGTTCCCACTGTTTCCTTATTTTTCTTCTTCAAAGTTTTAATGCAGACATTAATGAAAAGTTTCTGAACCATTTTCAAAACAATATTATTAGTAGTAATAGTATTTTTAAGAAAAGATTTTCTGTACCTCTCAGGAACTTGATCCAAGAAGGTACCTGTTCCCCCTTAGAACTAAAAACAATTGATAACGTTTTATTTATATTGCTTTCTTATGTTTGGAGGTTTCATTTTAAGCTTATAAAGGTTTTAAGCACTGAAAACCTCTGATATCAGACTTTGATGGTTTTTTTAGTTTTGAAAACAGTTTTTTTTTGGTATATTTAGATAAATCTAACAATCCCCAAATTTACAAAATTTACTCTTCAGCCATTTAAGAATGGATACTTGCTGTGAGTACAATGTTCTAGAAGGAAATACATTGAATTTTAGTTCTTTGATCAATTTAGATAGAAGTTTCTGTTGAATGATCAAACTAGTAAGAAATTAAAGTTGAGTTATTCAGCCAGTACAAATGTTCAGTTGTTTCATGGAACTAGTAAGAATTTTCAATTGATTCATCAAACTGACATGAAGTTTCAGCCATTGGATAGAAGTTTTTGGAGCACCACCTACAGTTTTTCTCATTCATTGTATTGTGTAATGTATGAAAACCATCTTTCCCAATATAGAGGACATTTTAAGCTGGTTACAATGAAAATAACATGATTGCTAGTATTCATATACTTGAAAGACATGTTTCATATTCATATCTTCCTCAGTTATAACTTAAAGTATTAATTAGTATGTTCTGTAATCAGTTCTTAGAATATTGAAATATAATACCTGTAACTTGTTTGATTCTAGAACTAAGACTTGTATAAGACATTTGTACCTGTCTGAAAATTATCACACTGGGCTATAAAAACAAACAAAAACTAAATGATTAATTAGAAAAATATATATCTTTGACAGTACAACCAACAACACGTAGATTATATCCACCTTTATTTACTTTTAAAACTTAAATGTATCTGTTATAATATTAAAGTTACATAAACACTGATGTAATTACATCAGTTGGAACTACAAACCTCTCTTCATCAATTAAAGTTCATGTTGTAATCTTTCTAAATCAGAAGATTTATTGGCAATGCATTGATCTTCTGATTATGAGTTGGTTTTATTATCTTAAGGGCAATGTATTGTTGTATTGTAAGTTGAAAATTTTTTTAGGAATAGTAAATGACGATGAAGAAACTGGAGGTAGGCCTAACACCACATTTGTTAAGATGGTGGTTGGTAATTTGTAGGTTTTAACAGAGCCTTCTAGTGGTCCACACAATATCACTCTGTTGTATCTCTTTCATTACCAGTCATTATTCTAAGAATTAACTTATGGTGTAAAATAAATTTTAATGGAAACATTTTGACACAAAACCTTTTTGGCAAGGGTTGAAGATATAACTCTAATTTTACATTAGAAAAATGTCAAACATTTGATATTATAATCAATAAATTATTTTGAAACACTTAGTTATACATACATTAAAAACTGTTTTCACGAGTTTAACTTGTATAATAGAACCTGTTTTTCCTTCTACATATGACTTTTTAACTGGATTACTATTTATTGTGGAACATTTCTTAATTATATACAAACAATTTGTTTGTCAGATTACTGTGTGTTTTGGAATATATTTCTCATTATACATATGAGTTGTTTATTGGATTTTTGTATGTTGTAGAATATATTTTTCTTATGCAGGTAGCTTGTTAACATAATATAAATTATATAAAATATATAATTTATTGTTTTCAATCACTTTAAAATTATATCATGCATGTCATTAGTAGCTTGTAGTAACACCTTTGTTAAGATGAAAGTTCCCTTTTACATTAATTTTAAAAGAAAACATTATTTTTCCACATTTGTTTTGGAAAAAAAGACTTCTAATAATTATGCGAAATGACTCAGTAAAAATATTAGATAGTTAGTTTATCAAGTTGATTGGTTTTGTTACAGGAACATCTCAGTTCATATACCTAAACTTTTTACATAATTACATTTTGTAGTATGTTCAGTTCTTTAAAAGAATATAATTTTTTTCTTTCCTCTTTTGAGTTGGCAACAGCTACATCTCGGCAACTCATGTCTGGACAAACACATCTACTTAAAAGGTCAAGACTACGAGCTGAAGTCTGTCTCAAAAAGCACCAATATAGTCTTGCTTTAGCACATCTCTGTGTTGTCTTCCAGTTGGATCCAGGCTTAAAACATGAACTGAAGTCAAAACTGTTATTTGCATTAGGTAGGTTTACAAATCTTTGGTTCTTTACTGGACAGTACACAAATCTACATTTCTTACAAATCTACTGGTTCTTATTTACTGTCTTAGGCTTACAAATCTACTGGTTCTTATTCACTCTCTTAGGCTTACAAATCTACTGGTTATTATTCACTGTCTTAGGCTTACAAATCTCCTGTTTATTATTAACTATCTTAGGCTTACAAATCTCCTGTTTATTATTAACTATCTTAGGCTTACAAATCTCCTGTTTATTATTAACTATCTTAGGCTTACAAATCTCCTGTTTATTATTAACTATCTTAGGCTTACAAATCTCCTGTTTATTATTAACTATCTTAGGCTTACAAATCTCCTGTTTATTATTAACTATCTTAGGCTTACAAATCTCCTGTTTATTATTAACTATCTTAGGCTTACAAATCTCCTGTTTATTATAACCTATCTTAGGCTTACAAATCTCCTGTTTATTATTAACTATCTGAGTTTATTTCAATTTACAAATAATAGACTTGTTGACCATCATTCAGTATGTTGTCTGTATCTCTGGTAAGGTGAGTTTACAGAAGTAACTAGCATGTCCAGTTTTAGCTATAATTAAGTGATAACTTGATGGTCCATACACACACACAATTGAAAGGCATAGTTGAGAATAGTGATAACCATGTGAACCCACAGAGTTATTTTCAAGGGGAGACCATGGTGACAGCCTTAATATCCCAAAATGAATTTGAAATTAATAGTTGAGAAGAGTGACAACCTTATGATCTTTGTTAACCATATGTTCAAATCTTTGATAAGTCCAGCATTCAGTGAGTTTAGTTTTTAATGAAATTTTATTCACCAATTTATTAATAAAATATACATCATATAAAGATGTAACCACAGCTGGATAAGTTTATAGAAGAGTCCCTGTTAGAATATACATCATATAAGGATGTTAACCACAGTTGGATAAGTTTATAGAAGAGTCACTGTTAGAATATACATCATATAAGGATGTTAACCACAGCTGGATAAGTTTATAGAAGAGTCCCTGTTAGAATATACATCATATAAGGATGTTAACCACAGTTGGATAAGTTTATAGAAGAGTCCCTGTTAGAATATACATCATATAAGGATGTTAACCACAGTTGGATAAGTTTATAGAAGAGTCCCTGTTAGAATATACATCATATAAGGATGTTAACCACAGCTGGATAAGTTTATAGAAGAGTCCCTGTTAGAATATACATCATATAAGGATGTTAACCACAGTTGGATAAGTTTATAGAAGAGTCCCTGTTAGAATATACATCATATAAGGATGTTAACCACAGTTGGATAAGTTTATAGAAGAGTCCCTGTTAGAATATACATCATATAAGGATGTTAACCACAGCTGGATAAGTTTATAGAAGAGTCCCTGTTAGAATATACATCATATAAGGATGTTAACCATAGCTGGATAAGTTTATAGAAGAGTCACTGTTAGAATATACATCATATAAGGATGTTAACCACAGCTGGATAAGTTTATAGAAGAGTCCCTGTTACAATATACATCATATAAGGATGATAACCACAGTTGGATAAGTTTATAGAAGAGTCCCTGTTAGAATATACATCATATAAGGATGTTAACCATAGTTGGATAAGTTTATAGAAGAGTCACTGTTAGAATATACATCATATAAGGATGTTAACCACAGTTGGATAAGTTTATAGAAGAGTCCCTGTTAGAATATACATCATATAAGGATGTTAACCACAGCTGGATAAGTTTATAGAAGAGTCCCTGTTAGAATATACATCATATAAGGATGTTAACCATAGCTGGATAAGTTTATAGAAGAGTCACTGTTAGAATATACATCATATAAGGATGTTAACCACAGCTGGATAAGTTTATAGAAGAGTCCCTGTTAGAATATACATCATATAAGGATGTTAACCACAGTTGGATAAGTTTATAGAAGAGTCCCTGTTAGAATATACATCATATAAGGATGTTAACCACAGCTGGATAAGTTTATAGAAGAGTCCCTGTTAGAATATACATCATATAAGGATGTTAACCATAGCTGGATAAGTTTATAGAAGAGTCACTGTTAGAATATACATCATATAAGGATGTTAACCACAGCTGGATAAGTTTATAGAAGAGTCCCTGTTAGAATATACATCATATAAGGATGTTAACCACAGCTGGATAAGTTTATAGAAGAGTCCCTGTTAGAATATACATCATATAAGGATGTTAACCACAGCTGGATAAGTTTATAGAAGAGTCACTGTTAGAATATACATCATATAAGGATGTTAACCACAGCTGGATAAGTTTATAGAAGAGTCCCTGTTAGAATATACATCATATAAGGATGATAACCACAGTTGGATAAGTTTATAGAAGAGTCCCTGTTAGAATATACATCATATAAGGATGTTAACCATAGTTGGATAAGTTTATAGAAGAGTCACTGTTAGAATATACATCATATAAGGATGTTAACCACAGCTGGATAAGTTTATAGAAGAGTCCCTGTTAGAATATACATCATATAAGGATGTTAACCACAGTTGGATAAGTTTATAGAAGAGTCCCTGTTAGAATATACATCATATAAGGATGTTAACCACAGTTGGATAAGTTTATAGAAGAGTCCCTGTTAGAATATACATCATATAAGGATGTTAACCACAGTTGGATAAGTTTATAGAAGAGTCCCTGTTAGAATATACATCATATAAGGATGTTAACCACAGTTGGATAAGTTTATAGAAGAGTCCCTGTTAGAATATACATCATATAAGGATGTTAACCACAGTTGGATAAGTTTATAGAAGAGTCCCTGTTAGAATATACATCATATAAGGATGTTAACCACAGCTGGATAAGTTTATAGAAGAGTCCTGTTAGAATATACATCATATAAGGATGTTAACCACAGCTGGATAAGTTTATAGAAGAGTCACTGTTAGAATATACATCATATAAGGATGTTAACCACAGCTGGATAAGTTTATAGAAGAGTCCCTGTTAGAATATACATCATATAAGGATGTTAACCACAGCTGGATAAGTTTATAGAAGAGTCCCTGTTAGAATATACATCATATAAGGATGTTAACCACAGCTGGATAAGTTTATAGAAGAGTCCCTGTTAGAATATACATCATATAAGGATGTTAACCACAGCTGGATAAGTTTATAGAAGAGTCCCTGTTAGAATATACATCATATAAGGATGTTAACCACAGCTGGATAAGTTTATAGAAGAGTCCCTGTTAGAATATACATCATATAAGGATGTTAACCACAGCTGGATAAGTTTATAGAAGAGTCCCTGTTAGAATATACATCATATAAGGATGTTAACCACAGCTGGATAAGTTTATAGAAGAGTCCCTGTTAGAATATACATCATATAAGGATGTTAACCACAGCTGGATAAGTTTATAGAAGAGTCCCTGTTAGAATATACATCATATAAGGATGTTAACCACAGCTGGATAAGTTTATAGAAGAGTCCTGTTAGAATATACATCATATAAGGATGTTAACCACAGCTGGATAAGTTTATAGAAGAGTCCCTGTTAGAATATACATCATATAAGGATGTTAACCACAGCTGGATAAGTTTATAGAAGAGTCCCTGTTAGAATATACATCATATAAGGATGTTAACCACAGCTGGATAAGTTTATAGAAGAGTCCCTGTTAGAATATACATCATATAAGGATGTTAACCACAGTTGGATAAGTTTATAGAAGAGTCCCTGTTAGAATATACATCATATAAGGATGTTAACCACAGCTGGATAAGCTTATAGAAGAGACCCTGTTAGAATATACATCATATAAGGATGTTAACCACAGTTGGATAAGCTTATAGAAGAGACCCTGTTAGAATATACATCATATAAGGATGTTAACCACAGTTGGATAAGCTTATAGAAGAGACCCTGTTAGAATATACATCATATAAGGATGTTAACCACAGCTGGATAAGTTTATAGAAGAGTCCCTGTTAGAATATACATCATATAAGGATGTTAACCACAGTTGGATAAGCTTATAGAAGAGTCCCTGTTAGAATATACATCATATAAGGATGTTAACCATAGCTGGATAAGTTTATAGAAGAGTCCCTGTTAGAATATACATCATATAAGGATGTTAACCACAGTTGGATAAGTTTATAGAAGAGTCCCTGTTAGAATATACATCATATAAGGATGTTAACCACAGTTGGATAAGTTTATAGAAGAGTCCCTGTTAGAATATACATCATATAAGGATGTTAACCACAGCTGGATAAGTTTATAGAAGAGTCCCTGTTGGAATATACATCATATAAGGATGTTAACCATAGCTGGACAAGTGATACATGTGTTTACAGAAGAATCATTGTTTAACATGTATTTGTGTAGTGGGATTTTCTAACTTCTACTCCTGTGCCTCATTTTAACAACATTTTGTCACCAGATCTTAAAAATGTAGGGACACAACTTTATATATGGCATTCTGCAGTACAATTTACTAATGTTATAACTTTTCTAGAGAGACACACGAAGATGTTGGAAGACAGAAAATGCTGGAAAGAATTGTTTCAATGTTATGAACAAGTTCTAGAAGTTATCCCTGAATGTGAAGATGTGCATTATAATCTGGGGATACTACTGTACAAGTAAGTTGGTAACTTTAGAATGTGGTAATGAACTGATCTGAATGTGAAAATCTACATTACAATCTAGGGACACAACTGTACAAGTAAGGTAGTAACTTTTGAAAGTGGTAATCAACTGATCTGAATGTGAAGATTTACATTCTAATCTAGGGACACAACTGTACAAGTGAGGTAGTAACTTTAGAAAGTGGTAATCAACTGATCTGAATGTGAAGATTTACATTATAATCTAGGGACACAACTGTACAAGTGAGGTAGTAACTTTAGAATGTGGTAATGAACTGATCTGAATGTGATGATTTACATTATAATCTAGGGACACAACTGTACAAGTAAGGTAGTAACATTAGAAAGTGGTAATGAACTGATCTGAATGTGATGATTTACATTATAATCTAGGGACACAACTGTACAAAGTAAGGTAGTAACTTTAGAATGTGGTAATGAACTGATCTGAATGTGAAGATTTACATTATAATCTAGGGACACAACTGTACAAGTAAGGTAGTAACATTAGAAAGTGGTAATGAACTGATCTGAATGTGATGATTTACATTATAATCTAGGGACACAACTGTACAAGTGAGGTAGTAATTTTTAGAAAGTGGTAATGAACTGATCTGAATGTAAAGATTTACATTATAATCTAGGGACACAACTGTACAAGTAAGGTTAGAACTTTAGAATGTGGTAATGAACTGATCTGAATGTGAAAATCTACATTATAATCTAGGGACACAACTGTACAAGTGAGGTAGTAACTTTAGAATGTGGTAATGAACTGATCTGAATGTAAAGATTTACATTATAATCTAGGGACACAACTGTACAAAGTAAGGTAGTAACTTTAGAATGTGGTAATGAACTGATCTGAATGTAAAGATTTACATTATAATCTAGGGACACAACTGTACAAGTAAGGTTAGAACTTTAGAATGTGGTAATGAACTGATCTGAATGTGAAAATCTACATTATAATCTAGGGACACAACTGTACAAGTGAGGTAGTAACTTTAGAATGTGGTAATGAACTGATCTGAATGTGAAGATTTACATTATAATCTAGGGACACAACTGTACAGGTAAGGTAGTAACTTTAGAATGTGGTAATGAACTGATCTGAATGTGAAGATTTACATTATAATCTAGGGACACAACTGTACAAAGTAAGGTAGTAACTTTAGAATGTGGTAATGAACTGATCTGAATGTGAAGATTTACATTATAATCTAGGGACACAACTGTACAAGTAAGGTTAGAACTTTAGAATGTGGTAATGAACTGATCTGAATGTAAAGATTTACATTATAATCTAGGGACACAACTGTACAAGTAAGGTTAGAACTTTAGAATGTGGTAATGAACTGATCTGAATGTGAAAATCTACATTATAATCTAGGGACACAACTGTACAAGTGAGGTAGTAACTTTAGAATGTGGTAATGAACTGATCTGAATGTGAAGATTTACATTATAATCTAGGGACACAACTGTACAGGTAAGGTAGTAACTTTAGAATGTGGTAATGAACTGATCTGAATGTGAAGATTTACATTATAATCTAGGGACACAACTGTACAAAGTAAGGTAGTAACTTTAGAATGTGGTAATGAACTGATCTGAATGTGAAGATTTACATTATAATCTAGGGACACAACTGTACAAGTAAGGTAGTAACTTTAGAATGTGGTAATGAACTGATCTGAATGTGAAGATTTACATTATAATCTAGGGACACAACTGTACAAAGTAAGGTAGTAACTTTAGAAAGTGGTAATGAACTGATCTGAATGTGAAGATTTACATTATAATCTAGGGACACAACTGTACAAGTAAGGTAGTAATTTTTAGAAAGGGGTAATGAACTGATCTGAGTGTGAAGAGTTACATTGTAATATAGGGACACAACTGTACAAAGTAAGTTTGTAACTTTAGAATGTGGTATTGAACAGATGTTAATGTGATATAAAGTTATATTTGTATAGCTATATTAACACCACATAAACATGTGATAACTTACGAGTCAGATGAAAAACTGGGACATTGCAGTTAATTCAACTGATAACTGTCATGTCTCCCTATTTATTTGACGTGATATATCAGTCATTTTTTTACACTGAGTGTTCATACATAGTGTTAATGTGAAAGTATTTTGCAGAATGAGATAAACCTATATACTGGACATGTGAAGAAAATATTGTCATTGGCCACTGGTTAGTTCTTTGTTATGTAGAAACACAGCAGCAGATATGATAAATAAATTCCAAGATCAGTAGAGGTCCAGTTCAATGATCAGCATATGTTATTGGGTTTTAATAGTGGCCAGGACACGTTTTCTTCACATTGGCTATCAATTGTACATTGTTTTTCATAGTGATCACGAAATGCATTCACACCAACATTATGTTTGATACTTCTTGCTAAGCTGTAGATCCAGCTTATTTCTCTTTGGTTGTGTTGAGAATTATTGGGAAGGAGTGCAATTATCCTAAAGTAGTATAACACAATAGTAACATATGTTGATCAGACTGTAGATTATCCTAAAGTAGTATAACACAATAGTAACATATGTTGATCAGACTGTAGATTATCCTAAAGTAGTATAACACAACAGTAACATATGTTGATCAGACTGTAGATTATCCTAAAGTAGTATAACACAATAGTAACATATGTTGATCAGACTGTAGATTATCCTAAAGTAGTATAACACAATAGTAACATATGTTGATCAGACTGTAGATTATCCTAAAGTAGTATAACACAATAGTAACATATGTTGATCAGACTGTAGATTATCCTAAAGTAGTATAACACATCAATAGTAACATATGTTGATCAGACTGTAGATTATCCTAAAGTAGTATAACACAATAGTAACATATGTTGATCAGACTGTAGAGTATCCTAAAGTAGTATAACACAATAGTAACATGTGTTGATCAGACTGTAGATTATCCTAAAGTAGTATAACACAATAGTAACATGTGTTGATCAGACTGTAGATTATCCTAAAGTAGAATAACACAATAGTAACATATGTTGATCAGACTGTAGATTATCCTAAAGTAGTATAACACAATAGTAACATTTGTTGATCAGACTGTAGATTATCCTAAAGTAGTATAACACAATAGTAACATGTGTTGATCAGACTGTAGATTATCCTAAAGTAGTATAACACGATAGTAACATATGTTGATCAGACTGTAGATTATCCTAAAGTAGTATAACACAATAGTAACATTTGTTGATCAGACTGTAGATTATCCTAAAGTAGTATAACACAATAGTAACATGTGTTGATCAGACTGTAGATTATCCTAAAGTAGTATAACACAATAGTAACATATGTTGATCAGACTGTAGATTATCCTAAAGTAGTATAACACAATAGTAACATATGTTGATCAGACTGTAGATTATCCTAAAGTAGTATAACACAATAGTAACATGTGTTGATCAGACTGCAGATTATCCTAAAGTAGTATAACACAATAGTAACATATGTTGATCAGACTGTAGATTATCCTAAAGTAGTATAACACAATAGTAACATGTGTTGATCAGACTGTAGATTATCCTAAAGTAATATAACACAATAGTAACATATGTTGATCAGACTGTAGATTATCCTAAAGTAGTATAACACAATAGTAACATGTGTTGATCAGACTGTAGATTATCCTAAAGTAGTATAACACAATAGTAACATGTGTTGATCAGACTGTAGATTATCCTAAAGTAGTATAACACAATAGTAACATGTGTTGATCAGACTGTAGATTATCCTAAAGTAGTATAACACAATAGTAACATATGTTGATCAGACTGTAGATTCAACTGGATCAACTTAGACTCTGAGATTAAACAATTTTCAGAATGTCAAGTTTATTTATTATAGTAAGTGTTATAACAAGCAGAAAAGAAAGATATTATGGAAAAGTATGATACTTGTATGCTAAACAAGTCTCTGATGGGTTTACAGATGTGGTTACACCTATAAAGCAGCATGCTGTTTTCAGAAAGCGTGGGCTCTCAAACCTGACCATAAGTTGGCCAGATTGAGCCTTGAAAACTTAAAGACTCAACTTTTGCAACGCTGGCATTTCTTGATGTTGAATGACATGAAAAGAAATGAGGCTTTTTCTAAGGCTATCCATGAAGCTGTTAATGCAGGTTACAGTAACGTGCTTGACGTTGGTGCAGGAACTGGGATTCTCAGGTAATTTATTAGTTGAAAGTGTATACAAATATTATTATGTGTCTAAAATAATGTTTTGATATACACAAAGTAATGGAAGTAATTATTCTAACACAAACGATAAAATAGTTTTAATGAGGAATCGTATCAGAGTGATGAATTTATAAATACTATAAACCTTACAAAACGTCTCTATGATTTATGATGAACTAGTATTCTGTACATCAGCCTTACATAGAACATTACACCTTGTGTGAATACCGCTGCCTTGTATGTCAGTGTATGATGCTATAGTCTTGTATTAATCCCAAAATTCAGCCATTTTGTTTGATCACCTGTTGTTCTTCTTGGTTTTTACTTAAGCATTGGAATGTTTACATTGGAATTTTGCACAGATCAAACTTTGAAATATTCTTTTAACACATTTACTGTGTGCTTAGGGTCATCGTCTCACTGGAAGACGAATCGCAGATGAGTCATGTTCTTGAGGGAATGGCACATTGAATCAGAATCTACATGCACAATTCAGCAGGAATGGACCACCCCAGGTGTTTACTTGTTTGTCTTTTGTTTTTTTAATTTTGTGCAAAGCTACTCAAGAGCTATATGTACTAGCTGTCCCTAATTTAGCAGTGTAAGAATAGAGGGAAGGCAGCTAGTCATCATCACCCATGGCCAACTCTTGGGCTACTCTTTTACCAACAAACAGTGGGATTGACCGTAACATTATAATGCCCCCAATGGCTGAAAGTGCGAGCAGGTTTGGTGCAGAGGGGATTTGAACCTGCAACCCTCAAATTCTGAGTTGAATGCCTTAACCCAACTGGCCTTCCATCCCAGGTGACTTCAGTTGTATACATGTCACTGAAACCTTTGGCTGAAATGCAACCACAGACTTCTACTTGTCTCCTACCATGTCTCACTCATGATGTTGTATATTGATTTTGATACTGTTCTGCTCACTGTTGTCAATTGTTGTTGAACAATATAAACTTGTCAGAAAGGAATGTTTGTCTCCTGATTTGTTTGATCCACAATCATTGGCAAGACTTGCCTGTCATGAACTGTCATATTTCTTGTCATAACATAAATGCTGTAATGAGCTGTCATATCTCTTGTCATAACATAAATGCTGTAATGAACTGTCATATCTCTTGTCATAACATAAATGCTGTATATCACTCTTGGAGAATATACACAGCTGACCAAAATCTTAAGGCCAATGAACACAAAGAAAAAATATGCATTTTGTGTTGTTAGACTCAACCACTTATTTGAGTGGAGCTTCGAAAGATAAACATAAGAAAAGGGAAAATAAAAATAAAAAACCTTTTAGCATTTAATAGGGAAAATGTGAACACTATGAAATTAGCCTAAATACTAGCTGGTCAATAGGTTAAGACCATACTGAAACGAAGCGTTAATCGGTAAGCACGTAATGAAATCTAGTCATTTGTGTTCAAGCATTAGTGTTGTCAACATCTCCCACTGACATCTCCTGTGTTACATTGGGTAAAAACATGGCAAAGGCTAAAAAGTTGACAGAGTTTGAACGTGGCAGAATTGTCGAACTGCAAAAGCAAGGTCTCTCTCAGCGTGCCATTGCTGGTGAGATTGGGCGTAGTAAAACTGCTGTTGCAAATTTCTTAAAAGACCCTGAGGGATACGGAATGAGAATTTCGAGTGGTCGGCCCAAGAAAATTTCACCGGCATTGAGCAGGAGGATTCGACGGGTTGTTCGGCAAGACACCAGCCCATCATTGAATGAGATTAAGGCCTTTATGGACGCAGAATGCAGCTCAAGAACAATAAGACGGAATATACGAGAGAAAGGCTTTAAAAACTGTAAATGTCTTCAAAGGCCACACCATGAAACAGCTTGGTTAGACTTTGCTGAGAAGCACCAAATATGGGACATAGAAAAGTGAACGAACATTTTGTTCTGTGATGAGAAAAAATTTAACCTGGATGGTCCAGATGGCTTCCAACATTACTGGCATGATACGTATATCCCACCGGAGACATTTTCTAGATGACACAATGGAGGAGGTTCCATTATGATCTGGGGTACTTTGTCCTTCCATGGAACAATGGAGCTTCAGGTTATACAGGGGCAGTTATACGGTATCACTTTACCTTACCTCCTTCAGAATTCTTACATGCAGCTCTTAATAAAACATAATGTCTTCCTACAATTTGTTGCATGGAGTGTCTTCCACAAAGAACATTAATTTCCACACACCATATCATATTTAGTTAGTCCTATGAACTGTGACTGGATACATGACACTACTGGGTATAGTATGACTACCTGTACTTGTATAAGATCTGTACTTATGTGGCACTTTCTGATTGGTTAGATGACAATCTATCACAATTATACTCTTCAGACATGACTCTGCAGCCCATGTTAACATGATAAAACTGTGGTATTACCATGATATTCAGCTTTTATTATCACCATTTCATATTACTTCCAACATTGTGATTCTATTACTTATTTATTTTTTGGCTTTTTATCTGGTTAGTTTGTTATTTGGTCTGTTCGGTATTTGGTGGTTTTGTTACCTAGTTAGTTTATTATCTAATTGATTTATTATATAGTTGTTTTGTTATTTGGTCAGTTTGTTATGTGGTTGCTGGCTTATTCCATAAACACTTACACTACTATGTTTACACCCTAAAAATTAAATATTTTTAGATCCTTTTAGAAAAGTTAGAAATTGTCATCAGAGTTTCTTTATATTGCCTGTAAGTTACTTTGATATATTATTAGAAACTTAAATTTTAATTCAGCATACATAAAACCACTATGCTTTAGGTTTCAAGATAAAGTGGATTTATTATTTGTGTCATAGGAAAGCTATTAGAGCTGAATTATGGCCAAATGAACCAGTTTGGTAAATAAACCCAAGTTTGTTTGTTTATTTTTTATATAACATAATGCTGCACATTAGACTATCTGTGCTCTGCACACCTCTGGTATCAAAACCTAATTTCCAGCTTTGTAAGTCCACAGACACACCACTTTGCCTGTAGGGGACACAAACCCAAGTATTATGAACTTTACTTCTCATTGTAAATACACGTAATAACATTATAGAACATTTGTATTGTAAATGTTGTTCTTATCCAGATTCCTATATTTTCTTATGAGTGATTACAAAGTTTTAGTTTAAACTTTGCACACCACCCCTTTCTGTCACAAATATCCCAAGCCTTGCTTTTCAAGTTGTTGAACCTTACCTACGTTTTCCCTCACATTAAGGCTTGTAAAGAAGCTGAGTTGTTGATGATAAAGGAAATTACCATGACGTACAAAAACTGCTCGTAAGTTTTAATGACAATGTTTCCTGTCCTTCTCCTTGTAGCATGTGTGCTGTTATGGCTGGAGCTGACCAGGTCACTGCTTGTGAAATGTCAGAAGTTCTCTGTGTAACAGCTGCAGATGTGCTAAAGGCTAACAACATGGACAAGAGAGTAAAGGTCATTAACAAACATTCCACAGAAATTATGATCCCTAGTGACCTTCCTGAAAGGTTCGGCTTTAAATCTAACATAGATATAATGTTAGTTTAGCTCTAAAGATGGTGGGTAATTATCTTTAAATCTAACATAGATATAATGCTAATTTAGCTCTAAAGATGGTGGGTAATTATCTTTAAATCTAACATAGATATGTTAATTTAGCTCTAAAGATGGTGGGTAATTATCTTTAAATCTAACATAGATATAATGTTAGTTTAGCTCTAAAGATGGTGGGTAATTATCTTTAAATCTAACAAAGATATAATGTTAATTTAGCACTAAAGATGGTGGGTAATTATCTTTAAATCTAACATAGATATAATGCTAATTTAGCTCTAAAGATGGTGGGTAATTATCTTTAAATCTAACATAAATATAATACTAATTTAGCTCTAAAGATGGTGGGTAATTATCTTTAAATCTAACAAAGATATGTTAATTTAGATCTAAAGATGGTGGGTAATTATCTTTAAATCTAACATAGATATAATGTTAGTTTAGATCTAAAGATGATGGGTAATTATCTTTAAATCTAACATAGATATAATGTTAGTTTAGATCTAAAGATGATGTGTAATTATCTTTAAATCTAACATAGATATAATATAAATTTAGATCCAAAGATGGTGGGTAATTATCTTTAAATCTAACATAGATATAATATAAATTTAGATCCAAAGATGGTGGGTAATTATCTTTAAATCTAACATAGATATAATGCTAATTTAGATTGGAATGTGATGGGCAATCAGTTTTAAATCAAAGGTAGAAATTATATTAAATTAGGTTTAAATATAATGTAATGTTTGGCATTCAATGAAAGATACAAAGTATTGTAGATTATCTCCAAACATGATGGATTATCTGATTTTAAATTACCATCTACCAGTAAATGGTGACAAGGTTAAAAGGAACTTGTATGAATATATATAAAATAATCAGTTATTTAAAAACTGTATTGTAAGACTGGTCAACAGCCTTAAAACCTCACATGTCTTTTCATCCTCCTCAGAATAAATAAAGTATTTTAGGTTTTCACTAAAGAACATTAATCATGTGACTGTCTTAATGATAATATTATACTTAGTGTGATCCTGTGACTGTCTTAATGATAATATTATACTTAGTGTGATCCTGTGACTATCCTAATGATAATATTATACTTAGTGTGATCCTGTGACTATCTTAATGATAACATTATACTTAGTGTGATCCTGTGACTATCTTAATGATAACATTATACTTAGTGTGATCCTGTGACTATCTTAATGATAATATTATACTTAGTGTGATCCTGTGACTACCTTAATGATAACATTATACTTAGTGTGATCCTGTGATTATCTTAATGATAATATTATACTTAGTGTGATCATGTGACTATCTTAATGATAATATTATACTTAGTGTGATCCTGTGACTATCCTAATGATAATATTATACTTAGTGTGATCCTGTGACTATCTTAATGATAACATTATACTTAGTGTGATCCTGTGACTATCTTAATGATAATATTATACTTAGTGTGATCCTGTGACTACCTTAATGATAACATTATACTTAGTGTGATCCTGTGACTATCTTAATGATAATATTATACTTAGTGTGATCATGTGACTATCTTAATGATAATATTATACTTAGTGTGATCCTGTGACTATCATAATGATAACATTATACTTAGTGGGATCCTGTGACTATCTTAATGATAATATTATACTTAGTGTGATCCTGTGACTATCTTAATGATAATATTATACTTAGTGTGATCCTGTGACTACCTTAATGATAATATTATACTTAGTGTGATTCTGTGACTATCTTAATGATAATATTATACTTAGTGTGATCCTGTGACTATCTTAATGATAATATTATACTTAGTGTGATCCTGTGACTATCTTAATGATAATATTATACTTAATGTGATCCTGTGACTGTCTTAATGATAACATTATACTTAGTGTGATCCTGTGACTATCATAATGATAACATTATACTTAGTGTGATCCTGTGACTATCTTAATGATAATATTATACTCAATGTGATCCTGTGACTGTCTTAATGATAACATTATACTTAGTGTGATCCTGTGACTATCTTAATGATATCATTATACTTAGTGTGATCCTGTGACTATCTTAATGATAATATTATACTTAATGTGATCCTGTGACTGTCTTAATGATAACATTATACTTAGTGTGATCCTGTGACTATCATAATGATAACATTATACTTAATGTGATCCTGTGACTATCTTAATGATAATATTATACTTAGTGTGATCCTGTGACTATCATAATGATAACATTATACTTAGTGTGATCCTGTGACTATCTTAATGATAATATTATACTTAGTGTGATCCTGTGACTGTCTTAATGATAATACTATACTTAGTGTGATCCTGTGACTATCTGAATGATAATATTATACTTAGTGTGATCCTGTGACTGTCTTAATGATAATATTATACTTAGTGTGATCCTGTGACTATCTGAATGATAATATTATACTTAGTGTGATCCTGTGACTGTCTTAATGATAATATTATATTTCGTGTGATCATGTGACTTTCTTAATGATAACATTATACTTAGTGTGATCCTGTGACTATCTTAATGATAACATTATACTTAGTGTGATCCTGTGACTATCTTAATGATAATATTATATTTAGTGTGATCCTGTGACTGTCTTAATGATAATATTATATTTAGTGTGATCCTGTGACTGTCTTAATGATAATATTATATTTAGTGTGATCCTGTGACTGTCTTAATGATATTATTATATTTAGTGTGATCCTGTGACTGTCTTAATGATAATATAATACTTAGTGTGATCCTGTGACTGTCTTAATGATAATATTATGCTTAGTGTGATCCTGTGACTATCTTAATGATAATATTATATTTAGTGTGATCCTGTGACTGTCTTAATGATAATATTATATTTAGTGTGATCCTGTGACTGTCTTAATGATAATATTATATTTAGTGTGATCCTGTGACTGTCTTAATGATATTATTTTATTTAGTGTGATCCTGTGACTATCTTAATGATAATATTATACTTAGTGTGATCCTGTGACTATCTTAATGATATTATTATACTTAGTGTCTTCAACAATTATAGTTTCTGTTAAACAGTTAGTTAATTTTTCAGTTTGATTTTTAGAAACTGTATTTTTTTATGCTGTTTCAATTGTTCTTCATATGTCTAAATATGTATGTGGAACTTTCTTTGTTGTAATGTTTTTTTACTTCTCATGGAAACAGTCAGTGGTCATTTTTTTGAAGATTTTAATCATTGTTTTGATGAATGTGTTTAATATAAAGAATTGATGCATGGTTTCTGTTGAGAAAACTTATCACACTATTCTTCTGTTCGTCAAATATTTGGTGTAGAGACAGAGAATACTTGACACTTAATGAAGGTATAATGTTTTCTCTATCCTTAGGGTGTCTCTGCTTGTAACGGAAACGTTTGATGCTGGACTTTTTGGAGAACATATTCTACATACTTTGCAGCATGCTTGGGAAAACTTACTTTTATCACCCAAAGTTTCAACTGCAGCTTGTGACAAGGCAGAACAGACTTCTCTTTTCTTATCCAAGGATGTCTTCTCACAGCAAGGTTTTGTGATTCCTTCTAAAGCTACAGTTTGGGCTGCACTAGTTGAGTGTGAGTGGATTAGGAAGAAAAGGTGAGGACTTAGTTCTGGGAGATTTTTGCTTGAGATAATTTACCCTAACTAAACCAGCGAGCATGTTTTAAGTATCAAGTGTACACTTAAGTATAAACTTTATAATTCTAACTCTGTTTAAATATTCACTAATATCTAGTAATTGATATTTTGACATTTTGTTACATTTATTTACTGTATTGTTCAAATAAAAATGTTGAAGTTATATTTCTCAATATCTCTGAGGAGGCTTTTCTGTAAACAAATACTTTCTGAATGTTTTGGAGTTTCTCTGCCTAGCCCAAATCACTGATTTTATTATTATTATAGGCTTCCGTTACTATCTGTTATGACATCAGAGTATGTGATATGACTCCTACTAATAAAGCTTCAGTTTTAAAATAGCTAGAGGCAAGGTTTTAAACATCACTGGAGAGAGCAGATTATAAGTTGCCTGTGTCAATGTAGAGGGAAAAAGTGATATGAGATGTAACCTTTTGGGACTGTGGGAAAGTGATTAGATATGGGTGTCATAAAAACGGACTACAGAGCTTGGTGGGAAGTTTAGAAGACTTTGGAGCATAAATTTAGACACTTTATAGATTCTTTAGATGTTCCTATTATTCCTGAAGATGTTTTCATATTTAATTATATTTGTTTTAAAGCTATGGACATTTTGTTTTGTGGAAAGAGATCAAGTAAGCCTAATTAGGCTTAGAATGTATTGTAGATGACACCAAAATATTGTGATGATTCAAATTCTTATTTGTTGAATATTATTTTTATTATACTCACCTACATAGATAAGTAAAACAACTTATTATTTATTGAAATGAAACTATATTTATTAGATATAAGTTGATATTTGACCAAAAATAGTGTTGCCTATTCAGACCTAAGGTCAGAATTTTTATCAGTTTTAAAAATCATAGCCAGTATGGGTGGCTACTGTGATTATTATAATAAATAATTGTTAATAAATGTGATTAGTTTTTACTGAACATGTTAATAAAATGGAACTTTCTGATTAACAGAAAAAAAAATTTTAATTCTAAAATTAAAGTAGGGGACCTATTTATTACAAAACAATGTCTCTTGACACAACTTAGAATTTTTAGGATGATATAAAATAATGACAGAAAAGTTTTATTGAATTTTCATGAAGTTTTTAAAACTTAAACTAGATGCTGCTTGGTACATTTATGTGTCTTATAGTTTGGTTGAGTATTTTCCCTTTAAAAAAGATTAATTGAAAAAAAAATATAAACACATCTGATTCCGAAGGAGTCGTTGTTTAACAAATATTTATCCATATAAAAAATATTTATTTTATATTTTCTATATGGAAATAAAACAACTTTCTATCCATACAAATTTTTATACAATAATAAAGAAAATGAAATTTGTTATTGGAATGTAGTTTGTTAAGAACATGTTTAATGTTTATCAGTTTGTATTAAGAAACATAGAGTGAAGTTAATTTTAACTTAATTTGGAAATTTTAAGGTTAATATGTTATAAATTTATTACATGTTAAGATTTTTGATTAATATAACTGGGTCTTTCTAAGAACAAAATAATATTTGACATGTTTTCAAAAGTAGTGCAAGTTATTAAGATTTTCAATTAGGTATACTTACTTGAAATACTGTTCGTATTTAAACATAGCAGCAAAGTAGACTCTCTGGGGCCAGTTGATGTTTGTAAAATCTTCACTCGAAAGAGGGTTAACGAAGAACCTTATGATACTGAACGATTAAACAGCGTTCGAGGGGGATTCCAGTACTTAAGTAATCCATTTCAAGTGATTGAAGTGGATTTCAACAACCCTACAGTAAGTAACTTAATGAATATTCCATTTTATCATGAAGCAAAACAAGAACTTAGTGACATAATGTTGGGGTTTTAATGAGTTTACACAACTGATGAATCAATTTATTCTAATCTTTATAAGTAACATGATTTAAACATGAACATTATATTTAATCGGCTATGCTCTTCACTAGTTATTTGTGTTTAGTTGTGATCTCTGGTGATAACTTACTTTGATCAGAAGTTAGTTGAATTATTATCACATAAGAACCTTTTATAAAACTGACTCTTATTTTAATATTTTAAAATATCTTTATTAAACTGTCTTTAGTTAACATGATATCACTTTAAAATAATTGTATTAAACTGTCTTTAGTTAATGTGATATCACTTTAAAATGATGTTATTAAACTGTCTTTAGTTAACGTGATATCACTTGATGATATCAGAATGAATTATTGTAAGTCAATGCTGTGTTATAAAAGGTACAATGGCCCTTAATTAAACTGAAATCTTATAATCTTAAACAAAAAGCTGTATAGAAGTTAATAACATACTACAAAGTTTGTTGATAATTCAATGAGTTATGGTTTGTTTCCATAATATTAATTTAAAGTTATTATTGTATTCATTAGTGTACTGTAACTTCGTGATGACGAGAAACCCACTTGAAGTAACAACATATTCTAAAGACAGCTGGTACAGATATTAAAACTTTAATTGAAATAAAGTACAGAACAACGTTTTTACCTTTTGAAGATTTAATACTCTTCCAGCCATCTTTAGAATATATTGTTGTAACTCTTTTGTTTGTTTATTGTTGTACTTGTAATTTTATATTTATCTATAATAATATATATTAACTAGGTTTACTAGAGATCACTTCAATATTTCTTTTACATTCTTGTTTATTTTTCTCTCTATGTTTTAAGTCAAAATAACCAGTACTGTTGATTTTATACTTCACATGTCCAGTTTAATACATTTTACTTTTGTGATAACATAATCTCTTGTCTATGTTGATTTTCTATAGGAAATTCAACAACTTCTGTATGGTGTAGAAACAAGACACTACGTGAAGTGTGTGAAAGCTGGACAACTGGATGCAGTGGTAATGTGGTTTGTACTTGAACTGTATCAAGACATCACTATATCTAGCAGTCCAGAATCTGGGAGTTGCTGGGAACAAGCTGTGTTTCCTGTGTCCTCCTCTGATGGTAGGCTAACATTACCCACTAATGTTATGAACAGTTTCCTAGGCTAGTAAGGAGTATAGTTTTATTAAAGAATGCAGTATTTTGTTGTTAGGTTCTAAAGCCTAAATAAGTGTGTTTGTAATTTTATTTCCTTAAGATAACTGTGTTCACATAAAGTAGTTTAATAATTTGTCATTAAAAATCAGAGTAAACAGTAAGTTTGGTATCTCAACTTACACCTGAAAATTGTAGTTTATCTGTGTATTCAACAGTCATGTTTCAACTTGTGTGAAAGCACACTAAACACCAAGTGTGATGTCTAAACGTACACCTGAAAATTGTAGTTATTTAAGTTGTTTATTCAACAGTCATGTTTTGACTTGTGTGAAAGCACAGTAAACACCAAGTTTGATGTCTAAACGTACACCTGAAAAGTATATTTAAGTTGTTTATTCAACAGTCATGTTTCATCTTGTGTGAAAGCACAGTAAACACCAAGTTTGATGTCTAAACTTACACCTGAAAAGTATATTTAAGCTGTTTATTCAACAGTCATGTTTCATCTTGTGTGAAAGTACAGTAAACACCAAGTTTGATGTCTAAACTTACACCTGAAAATTGTAGTTATTTAAGCTGTTTATTCAACAGTCATGTTTCATCTTGTGTGAAAGCACAGTAAACACCAATATTGATGTCTAAACTTACTCCTGAAAAGTATATTTAAGTTGTTTATTCAACAGTCATGTTTTGACTTGTGTGAAAGCACAGTAAACACCAAGTTTGATGTCTAAACTTACACCTGAAAAGTATATTTAAGCTGTTTATTCAACAGTCATGTTTCATCTTGTGTGAAAGCACAGTAAACACCAAGTTTGATGTCTAAACTTACACCTGAAAAGTATATTTAAGTTGTTTATTCAACAGTCATGTTTCATCTTGTGTGAAAGCACAGTAAACACCAAGTTTGATGTCTAAACTTACACCTGAAAATTGTAGTTATTTAAGTTGTTTATTCAACAGTCATGTTTTGACTTGTGTGAAAGCACAGTAAACACCAAGTTTGATGTCTAAACTTACACCTGAAAAGTATATTTAAGTTGTTTATTCAACAGTCATGTTTCATCTTGTGTGAAAGCACAGTAAACACCAAGTTTGATGTCTAAACTTACACCTGAAAATTGTAGTTATTTAAGTTGTTTATTCAACAGTCATGTTTTGACTTGTGTGAAAGCACAGTAAACACCAAGTTTGATGTCTAAACTTACACCTGAAAAGTATATTTAAGTTGTTTATTCAACAGTCATGTTTCATCTTGTGTGAAAGCACAGTAAACACCAAGTTTGATGTCTAAACTTACACCTGAAAAGTATATTTAAGCTGTTTATTCAACAGTCATGTTTCATCTTGTGTGAAAGTACAGTAAACACCAAGTTTGATGTCTAAACTTACACCTGAAAATTGTAGTTATTTAAGCTGTTTATTCAACAGTCATGTTTCATCTTGTGTGAAAGCACAGTAAACACCAATATTGATGTCTAAACTTACACCTGAAAAGTATATTTAAGTTGTTTATTCAACAGTCATGTTTTGACTTGTGTGAAAGCACAGTAAACACCAATATTGATGTCTAAACTACACCTGAAAAGTATATTTAAGTTGTTTATTCAACAGTCATGTTTTGACTTGTGTGAAAGCACAGTAAACACCAAGTTTGATGTCTAAACTTACACCTGAAAAGTATATTTAAGCTGTTTATTCAACAGTCATGTTTTGACTTGTGTGAAAGCACAGTAAACACCAAGTTTGATGTCTAAACTTACACCTGAAAAGTATATTTAAGCTGTTTATTCAACAGTTATGTTTCAACTTGTGTTGCAGTAGCAGTAATTTCTTACACTTCACACATGTATGTTTTCAGTTGACTTACAGGATATTGTAGAAGAAAGCAGTGTGATCGTAACAGCTGTCTGTAAGGAATACTTACACCTCCATTGTAGTCAAGTCTTCCCCACTGTAAGACAAGAAACGTGTTGTGCTCAATCTCCAACCAATACGTTAGACTCTTTAATCAGTGTTCAAGAACCTAAATCACAGAACCATTTAACAAGCCCTAATCAGCAGAGAAATTCAAACTTTAGTAAGACCAAACCCCAAGAAGTGGATCACTTATATAAACTTACTACTATTGAAGTGAACTCAGACATGCTCAGGATTTTGAATGATGACCTAACTAACACCTTACAGTTTGAGATTATCTCAGACATGGCAAGACAGGGAGCATTGGATACTCTTATAGATGTGTGTAACTTCCCTTATGTCGGACTACTAGCAGCTAAAACTGGGAGCACGACAAGTGATGCTGACGCGGTCGAAGAAAAACACACGGTTATTCGGTTAGCTAAGATGTGGGATATTCCACCAAACAAGCTACTCTTCACTTCTGTGGAACACCTATGTCATCAGTGTGTCCATCCAGATGTCTTTATATCAGATGTAGTAGAGATATCAGGACTACCCAACTTTGATGTTATTCATAATATTGCAACCTTAAGGTAAGATAGACTCGGCATCTGCTTCATTCAGTTTCCCCTCTATAGTGTTGTAATACAAATATTACATACATCAGAAGTGTATATAAAAAATATACATCCTTAACTTTACAAACTAGAAAATTTGAGTGAAACTGATCAAAATGAATATTTATGTGTACTTTATATCAAACTCTTTCCATAAATTATTTAAGAACTTGACCAGTTTTGTACCCTACTGACTAAGCTGGCTAAACCTGTGTTTATATAAACACAAAACTAAGTTGGTACAAGACAAATGGGTATGTAGCCAAACACTTATTTTATAGCTACCCACCAGAGTTAACAGATTTACCACTGTTTCTGTTTTACAATAGTTTATTATTTATGTATTTTACTGTATCTATTGTATGAAAGTATCAAGATACATGTATTAGTTTTATTTTTAAACTTTGGTTTCTGTGTTGATTTGCTGTAGTGATGACCACCAAGTTATATGTATACAGTTCAAGTTTATAGGTTGTCCTGTTTGACTACAGCTACTGTACTGTTACCATGTACATTACATGTATACTGTTCATGTTTATAGGTTGTCCTGTTTGAGCACAGCTACTGTACTGTTACCATGTACATTACATGTATACTGTTCATGTTTATAGGTTGTCCTGTTTGAGCACAGCTACTGTATTGTTACCATGTACATTACATGTATACTGTTCATGTTTATAGGTTGTCCTGTTTGAGCACAGCTACTGTATTGTTACCATGTACATTACATGTATAGTGTTCATGTTTATAGGTTGTCCTGTTTGAGCACAGCTACTGTATTGTTACCATGTACATTACATGTATAGTGTTCATGTTTATAGGTTGTCCTGTTTGAGTACAGCTACTGTATTGTTACCATGTAAATTACATGTATATTGTTGTTGTTTATAGGTTGTCCAGTTTGAGTACAGCTACTGTATTGTTACCATGTAAATTACATGTCTATTGTTGTTGTTTATAGGTTGTCCTGTTTGAGTACAGCTACTGTATTGTTACCATGTAAATTACATGTATAGTGTTCATGTTTATAGGTTGTCCTGTTTGACTACAGCTACTGTATTGTTACCACATAAATTACATGTATATTGTTGTTGTTTATAGGTTGTCCTGTTTGAGTACAGCTACTGTATTGTTACCATGTAAATTACATGTATATTGTTGTTGTTTATAGGTTGAACTGTTT